>NW_021619846.1:0-11750 GCF_004785775.1 Grammomys surdaster | reverse complement strand
TGGGAAGATGAAGCATTTATGTGTCAATAGTACAGGGCTTAGAAACCACCTTTTCATCAGAAACTTCAGCTCAAAAGGCTTCTAAGACTGTGTCATATGATATCTGTAAACTTGTGCAGCAGGTTCCTTTATATGTGGATGAGAAGAGTGCTTCAAACTGTTAAATAGCACCTTGACAGATGTCCTCTAGTGGTGCCCCAAACGTGATTGTTTTCTTTACTCTGAACATTGTGCTACAGCTTTGCTTGTGTTAACGTCCCTGATTTTTCTTTTGAAGTTTTGTAAAATATTCTGATGGCTGAAGGAGTGAAATTCCATGGTCCCTGGGATACAATGTTACCAGCTTCTATTGTATTGCATGATATACTTAATCTTTCAATACAATAGCATTCCCACTAGACAGTGTGTAACTGTAATTTTTGAAAGCCTGTTTTTCATGACTTTTCATCACTTTCCATCTAGCTCACCACCCACCAGAGGTATTGAAAAAGAAAGGAAATGGAGGAAGTGGACCAGTTTCGAAATGGTTCTTTGGAGCAACTCCAATCTGCTATGACATCTAATGAGCAGCTCTGTTCACAGGTTGGCAGCAGCAGTTGGATCCACTCGGAAACTCTTCATGGCTATACCAGCAAGCCAGTTCAGTAATGTGGGGATAGCAGCAGCAGTGGCACAAAGTAGTAGGAACAGTCAGGACTAGGCTGAAGGCACTAATCAGCAGGAGGCTTCGGACTAGCATGTACATCAGGAAAAATTCTCAGCTATCCTTTTCTTAAGGAAATAAAGATCAGTGAACACAAAAGACCAAGAAGTGTTTAGCTATGCAATCAAGCCAAGGCCCTCTCCTAGTCCCTTGAGTCCTACTTATACTCCCTCCAAACACCATGTGTCAGAGACACTAAGGTGGCCCCAAATAAAAAAAGAAAAATTAGTTCAAACCCTTGGGTGTCACTTGAACAATGGCTTTCAAATTTTCATAAAACTTTTGAACTCCTGAGGATATTTTTCCTTCACATCTTTAATGATTAGAATGTGTACAATCTAGCCACAAAACAATACAAAAGTCTGGAGGCAGAAGCAGGTGGATTCCTGTTTTTGTGGCAAGCCTCATCTATAGAAAGATTGAGGAGAGAGAGAAAGAGAGAGAGAGATAGAGAGAGAGAGAGAGGCGAGAGGAGAGAGGAGAGAGGAGAGGAGAGGAGAGAGAGAGGGAGAGAAGGGGAGAGGGAGAGAGGAAGAGAGGGAGAAAGTGAGAGAGGGAGAGAGGGTGAGAGGGAGAGAGGGTGAGAGGGTGAGAGGGAGACAGGGAGAGAGGGAGAGAAGGAGAGAGGAGAGAGAGGAGAGAGATGAGAAAAGAGAGACAAAACCAGGTTGGCCAGGGTTTACACAGAGAAATCAAGTCATAAAAAAAGAGGGGTGAGGAGGGAGAGAAATTGTGTATCACTGTATCATCTTTCTTTCATAAGTTCTACTTGGCTATCTTCCTGTATTTTCTCAATAGATGCTAATGCTATTTGTATTATATCATTTTCATGATAGTGTTAGCAAATCTCAATGGGCCTTTCTTAGGACTGGGTTGGAAGAGAACAATTTCAATGCCCTTAAGAAGGCAGAGAGAGCCAAAAAATGGCAGCAGCTAACAAGTAATTTTACAAAATATCCCAGCTGGTAAAGTCCTTACAAGGCACAAAACAGTGTGTAATTATTTTCAAAACATTTTATGCTGATTGTATTTCCAATCTCCAGTTTCAAAAAGCAGAAATAAAACATAGCAGTACATCTCTGAAGCAGTGACAAGGGATCTAAGATGCAGGGGGAAAATGAGGGAGTCCATGCTGGTTTCGATAGAATCCATCCTACAAGTAAAGTTACCCACCAAAAGCTAAGACCATGTTTGATGGTGAGCTTTTCCCATTCTGAGTTTGATATGAGCATAACATTTTAATAATATAACATTTTAATAATATGAGCATCTAAGAAATAGACCCAGATCAAAAACAGTTTTTAACTGGAAACTAAAATTGCAATCAACAAGCATGTGATGGTAGCTCTTTATTTTCTAATTTAAGCTGCCAACATTCTGGAATCTGTTTGTTGCTCATTCACTGCTTCTAACTATACACTAGCATGATGTGGAAGAAGCTTTGTATTGGGAAGACTCGCCTCTTATGCCATCACATTTTCTAATGTCTGATTAAAATAATCAATGACTAAGAGCTTATGCTATCTACAACATTCACAATTCTTCTATGAGCATTGTAGTTCTGAAAATATGATTACTTTGTGGTGCCTAAACATGGGGCTCAAAGTAGGTAAGCTTTCTCAATCCTTTTTCTAACAAAAACACATTTTGAGGTAAGGATAGGACTTCTTCAGATTGCTGCAGACTCCTAGATAGAGAATCATCGAGTTAAGACAACAAGAAGTTAAAAACCATGGGGCATTCACACTCCAAGAACAGGGGCTTGTTACTGGTGGTATTAAATCGTATGTTAGAAAGTAGAGGTGCAAAGGTAGATGCTGATGTGGAAGTCAGGAAATGCATGCAGATAAGAGCCTGATATGGATGTCTCCTCAGAGGTCTTCAAGAGTCTGACATATTCAGAGGCAGATGCTCACAACTAGCCATTGAACTGGTCATGGGTTTCTCAATAGAGGAGTTAGAGTGAAGACTGAAGGAGCTGAAAGGATTTGCGGCACCATGAGGAGAACAATAATACCAACCAACCACAGCTCCCAGGGTCTAAACCACCAGCCTGGGAGCACTTGGGGGGGATCCAGGGCTTCAACTGAATATGTAAGAGTGGAGGGCCCTGCTGGGCATAGGTGGAAGAAGAGAACCTTGAACTCATGAAGGCTGGATGCCCCAGGGGGTGGGAATTTTGAGGTTGGGGAGGTGGGAGTGGGGGGGGGAATAGATAGAGGTTACATCCACAGAGAAGAAGGGGGAGGGGTGAGGGGATTGGGGGTTCCGGGGTGGGTGGGGGATGGGGTAAGGGGACAACATAGGAAATGTAAATAAAACATCCAATTAAAAAGAAAAGAAAGTAGAGGTGCTAAAACTTCAAAGAAGAGTTTGACAGCATTTTATGACTTTGTACTGAGTGTCAACCCATGGTTCCCAGAGGAAGGAAGCATGTCTTTAGAAAATTGGGAAAAGGTAAGACAAGTGATGAGGAGGTTTTATCAATGTCATGGCCCTAGACATGTCCTGAGTCAAGCATTCTCATTTTGGATACAAATTAGAGACCTCCTTTAAGAAAAACCAGAAGTGGAATTCTTTGCAGAAGAAGCGCCCTCAGAGGATGAGGTAACTCCTCTGAGGACATAAACTAAGTCATATAATACTTCCTCATCTACCACTAATCTCCTCAAGGCACAACTGGGAGATGATTGGTTAAGTGATGAGGAATAACAAGAACTGGATGAAAGAGCAGAAGAGTATGATCTTGCTAAAGGAAGGGATCCTTTACATGATAAAAATCTTTCTAGGACAGAAATAGACGATATTTTTGCCTCAGCTACTGCCCCTTCTACTTTTAAAACAACATCAGCCAAGCTTGAAAGAAAAATGCCAATGAATAGGGGATTTTTAGGGGCCAGAAAAGAAGCAAGGCCAAAAGGAGACTTGGACTTTTGATTCCCAGCAACAATTTTTGAAGGAGAGACACCCCAATGGGAACCTCTTCCTTTAAAAACTCTTAAAGAACTACAATGTTCTGTAAAAAGCATTGGGCCGAATGTTTGATACACTCTAGAGATTGTGGAAATGTTGGGTAGCATGTGGATAACTCCTTATGACTGGCATCAGACTAAAGAGTCCACTCTTAGCCCTGCACATTTTATAGTGTGGAGGACTGAATATGAGGATAGAACATGGAAAGTGGTTCAGAATTTAGCCTTCAAGAAGAAGGAGGATATACTTACAATATCAATTCTCTTGGGTAGAAAAGACTATAAGGTCTCCCAGAAATAAGTTGGTTTAGAAAGGGAAGAACTAGAAGAAGTTTCCAAGATAGCAGTAGATACTTGGAGAAGGCTTTCTCTTGTTGATGGAAAGACAACTCTATTAGCAGGAATCAAACAAAAACAAGATGAGCCATATGAAGACTTTGTTACTAAAATGGAGGAAAAGTTACACAGGATGCTTCCTGAATCTGAGAGCTCTTACACATTATAAAAACAACTTGCATGGGAAAATGCCACTATTCTCTGCCAGGAAGTAATTAGACATATCAGAAAAACATTTTATAATGTAAAAAAAATACATTAAAGTATCTATACACGATTTAATTATACATAATTAAAGCATGATTATGGTAGTTTGGATGATATAAATGGAGCTTAACATGCTGAAATATTAGCAGCAGGATAGAGAGTGGTGCTAAGTGTGATTTTAAATAAGGGGTGTTGAGACAGTAGATTTCAGAGGAGAGGAATATTCATATGAGGCTTAGAAAATACCTCTTGGTATTTTGGTGAAGAAGAGGGCTTCCTTGTGTGCTTAAGAGTTTTCAGGAGGATAATTTAAAGAGATGTATATTAATAACATTAATTAAGGAAGCCTCAAAGAGACCTAGATTAGACTTTGTTCAGCGGTTCTCTCTGATGGAGAATATTTTGAAGAAGTAAAGTAAAGTGTGAAAGGAAAAGCGCAAAATGGAGGGGTGCAAACATAGTGTTCACAACAGGGTATCAGGAAGTAGAATGGTGTTAAATCATGTATCCAAAGATACTAAATGGAAGTAACAGAGAATTGACCAGGGGGAAATATCCTCCCCAGCTAGGGATTCTCTTTGTAGATTTTCAGTTGAGAAAGGGATGGTTTGTATCATAAAGGCCTTTTAATGCTGCAGTTATTTTTTTTCATTTGGACAAAAGAAGATATGATTCTGATTCATATGGCCAAGAGATGGACGGGGATGGCTGATGTCAGTTGTCAACATGACTGCATATGTTGTGAACTAAAATCCATAAATGGGAGAAAAATCAGAGATCCAGATCATGGGCTAGAAAACAGAGGGTTTTGGTCCAAATCATGCCATGGTATTACAGTAATTTGGATAGAGATCTTGAGAACACTGGCTCTGAAAATCTTAGTGTTTATGAATGATAGCATACAATTTTAATCCCAAGAGAGAGAGGCAAGGTAATTTCTGAGTTCAAGGGCAACCAAGAACAAAGAAAGAAAAGAATAGTTTTCTTTATTTGGCAAAGGTAAAGAAAAGATTAGTTCCAAGCAAGGTGGTGCACAAATCAAGTGTGTGAGACAAGCAGATCTCTGGTTTCAAGGTTAGTCTACAGATCATGTTCCATGACAGCAGTACTTAGGCAGTGAGCAAACCATTGAGACTAGGTTGCTGGGATACATGCCATTGAAATAGGGGTGTGTTCCAGCACCAACAAATAATAGAACTGTGAAGTTTTGGGCATGTTGCTATGGCTTTAGAATCCAGAATTTTAGAGTTTACTTAGACAGCTGAGTCAAGTTGATTTGAGCTAAGAAATTGCCAGTGACTTAGAAACTGTCATCGTTGATGTATAATATATTGGAAGTATTTTATGAGAGCACCAAGAAGCTGTGTTCCAGAGATAGCCCTCCAGCAGGCAGCCAGATAATTTGTAGGAATCTTCCAGATGGTACTGAAGGAATGGAGGGATCCTGAAGAGCACTTTATACCTGGTCCTGTGAGTGGCTAGGTATTGCCACTGGGGAAATTGCTGCTTCAGTGTCTGTTGAAGCCCAAGGACTGAAAGGGGTTATACAATGTAGTTGAGGATTGGTACCTTGAAGACTGTCTAGGAGAGGCTCATGGTGAAAGTGCTGCCTGGTGGAAGCATAAGAACTGGGTGTATTTGAGAGTCCAGTAAAATGGAATGACCACATGGAAGAACAGCAAAGGTGGAGTACTATTGGCAGGAGCTTATGGTCACACAGAAGCTAGACCTGCAAGGTGAAATCCAAGCTCTTTATGTAAGAGTCCAGATGATCCTCAGTGAACCCTGTGGGATGCCTGTTGAGGAAAGCAGCTATCAGGGATTGGAACCAGCACAAGACAAAGGTGACAGTTTCTTTTATACAGCACAAGTGGATTATAGTTTGCAAACCAGAAAAGAGTTGGACATCAGTAAAGTCAATGCAGGAATTGAAGCTTTTGCAGTTGGATTTTTGGCTTCATTTGAAGGAGTATCATCACTGTGAAGTTTTGAAATGTTTCTATATACACTATGATGTTGCACATATGTAGTCTAATGTTAAGTTTTATTTGATGCTGGAATGAATTTTCGAGAGTTCAGGAGGAGCAAAGGACGTTTAGGATTCTGAGCTTTGTAGAGTCTGGAATAGACTATGGGTATTTTGGCATTGGAGAGTTCTAAGGTCCTTTGGCTTGGTATACCCCCGTAACCTCATTTTTTTTCTTTGCAGAGACAAATTAGTGCCAGGGAATGGTTTTGATTGTTTCACTATGCTTAGCCTACATGAATTTAGCACTAATCAGATACGTGGACTTTCTGAGGACTGGGTCGCTTTGTCATAGGAAGTGGGTCAAAATGGAGGATTCATGATAAACTCAGATCAGGCCAGCTTGGTTAAAACCATCCACCTGGAAGCCTGTGGAAGAGAATAACCTGTCTTCCTTGGCAACTTTAGCCCTATGTCATCCTGAATGGTGTCTGAATTTCTGCCATCGTGTTAATAGAAGGAATCTTTAAGTTGTAAGTCAGTCCAAATTGACTGTCATCCTCAATAAGAGTTGACTTACTCATGGGGACTCTTCACTGTGATGAATCCTTAACTAATATAGAATGGGTACCAGAGGCTAGATTATCATTGTGATAGATCTGTCCATGTTTTTGTTTGTAGGAAATTCGACTCTGGCAGTTTGGATGCTTTAAATGGAGCTTAATATGCTGAAGTATTAGCAGCAGGGAAGAGAGTGGTGCTAAGAGTGATTTTAAATGAGGGGGTTGGCACAGTAGATTTCAGTCGAGAGGAGTATTAATATGAGGTTTAGAAATTATATTTTCATATTTTTGTGAATAATAGGGCTTCCTTGTGCGCTTGTCTTAAGAGTTTTCTGGAGGGTAATTTAAACAGATGTAAATTAATACCATTAATAAAGGGAGACTCAAAGAGACCTAGATTAGACTTTGTTCTGTTGTTCGCTCTTATGGGAACCATTTCAAGAAGTAGAATAAAATGGGAAACCAAAAGCCCAAAATGTAGGTGTTCAAACATAGTGTTCACTGCACGGTTTCAGGAAGTAGAATGGTGTTGTATCATGTATCCAATGATATTAAATGGAAGAAACTGAGAATTCACCAGGGGGAAATATCCTCCCCAGCTAGGGATTCTCTTTGTAGATTTTCAGTTGAGAAAGTGATGGTTTATATTATATAGGCCTTTTAATGCTGCTGTTATTTTTTTTTTCATTTGGACAAAAGAAGATATGATTCTAATTCAAATGGCCAAGAGATGGACTGAGATGGCTGCTGTCAGTTATCAACATGACTACATATGTTATGAACTAAAATACATAAATGGGAGAAAAATCAGAGATCCGGATCATGCGCTAGAAAACAGAGGGTTTTGGTCCAAATCATGCCATGGTATTACAGTAATTTGGATAGAGATCTTGAGAATACTGGCTCTTAAAAGCTTTGTGTTTATGCATTATAGTATACAACTTTAATCCCAAGAGAGAAAGGCAAGGTAATTTCTGAGTTGAAGGGCAACCAAGAACAAAGAAAGAAAAGAATAGTTTTCTTTATTTGGCAAAGGTAAAGAAAAGGTTAGTTCCAAGCAAGGTGGTGCACAAATCAAGTGTGTGAGACAAGCAGATCTCTGGGTTCAAGGTTAGTCTACAGATCATGTTCCATGACAGCAAAACTTAGCCAGTGAGCAAACCATTGAGACTAGGGTGCTGGGATACGTGCCATTGAAATAGGGGCCGTGTTCCAGCACCAACAACTAATAGAACTTGGAAGATTTGGGCATGTTGCTTTGGCTTTAGAATCCAGAATAGTAGAGTTTACTTAGACAGCTGAATCAAGTTAGTTTGCGCTAAGAAATTGCCAGTGACCTAGAAACTGTCACCGTTGATGTATAATATATTGGAAGTATTTTATGAGAGCACCAAGAAGCTGTGTTCCAGAGATAGCCCTCCTGCAGGCAGCCAGATATTTTGTAAGAATCTTCCAGATGGTACTGAATGAATGAAGGGATCCTGAAGAGCAGTTGAGGCCTGGACCTGTGTGTGGCTAGGTAAGGCCATTGGGGAAATTGCTGCTTCAGTGTCTGTTGAAGTCCAAGGACTGAAAGGGGTTATACAATGAAGCTGAGGATTGGTACCTTGAAGACTGCCTAGGAGAGGCTCATGGTGGAAGTGCTGCCTGGTGGAAGCAGAAGAACTGGGTGTATTTGAGAGTCCAGTAAAATGGGTGACCACAAGTAAGAGCAGCAACAGTTGAGTACTATTGGCAGGAGCTTATGGTCACACTGAAACTAGAACTGAAAGGTGAAACCCAAGTTCTTTTTGTAAGAGCCCAGATGATCCTCAGTGAACCCTGTGGGATGCCTGATTAGGAAAGCAGCTATAAGGGATTGGAACCAGCACAAGACAAAGGTGTCAGTTTCCTTTATACAGCACAAGTGGATTTTAGTTTGCAAACCTGAAAAGAGTTGGACATCAATTAAGTCAATACAGGAATTGAAATTTTTGCAGTTCTATTTTTGGCTTCATTTGAAGGAGTATCATCACTGTGAAGTTTTGAAATGTTTGTATACACCCTATGATGTTGTACATATGTGATCGGATGTTAAGCTTTTACTTGATGCTGGAATGAATTATGAATTTTAGAGAGTTCAGGAAGAGAAAAGGACATTTAGGATTCTGAGCCTAGTTGAGTCTGGACTAGACTATGGGTATTTTGGCATTGGAGAGTTTCTAAGATCCTTTGGCTTGGTATAGCCCCCATACTCTCTTTGGTTTTTTCTGCAGCGGCAAATTAGTGCCAGGGAATGGTTTTGATTGTTTCACTATTCTTAGCCTACATGAATTTAGCACTAATCAGATATGTGGCCTTCCTGAGGGTGGGGTCGCTTTGTCATAGGAAGTGTGTCACAATGGAGTATTCATGAAAATCTCAGGTCAGCACAGCTTGGTTAAAACCATCCTCCTGGCAGCCAGTTGAAGAGAATTACTTGCCTTCCTTGGCTCTTTTAGTACTATGTCATATTAAATGGTGTCCCAATTTCTGCCATCATGTTAATAGAAGGAATCTTTAATTTGTAAGTCAGTCCAAATTGACTGTCATCCTCAATAAGAGTTGACTTACTCATGGGGTCTCTTCACTGTGATGAATCCTTAATGAACATAGAAGTGGGTACCAGAGACTGGATTATCATTGTGATAGGTCTGTCCATGTTTTTGTTTGTTGGAAATTCGATTCTGGTAGTTTGGATGCTTTAAATGGAGCATAATATGCTGAAGTATTTGCAGCAGGGCAGAGAGTGGTGGTAAGAGTGATTTTAAATAAAGGGGCTTGCCACAGTAGATTTCATATGAGAAGAGTATTAATATGAGGCTTAGAAAATATCTTTTGGTATTTTGGTGAAGAATAGGGCTTCCTTGTGTGCTTGTCTTAAGAGTTTTCTGGAGGGTAATTTAAAGAGATGTAAATTAATACCATTAATAAAGGGAGCCTCAAAGAGACCTAGATTAGACTTTGTTCTGTTGTTCACTCTTATGGGAAACATATGAGGAAGTAGAATAAAATCGGTAATCAAATACCAATATGTAGGGGTTCAAATATTGTGTTCACAACAGGGTACCAGGAAGTAGAATGGAGTTAAATCATGTATCCAAAGATACTAAATGGAAGGAACTGAGAATTGACCAAGGGGAAATAACCTCCCCAGTTAGGGATTCTCTTTGTAGATTTTCAGTTAATAAAGGGATGGTTTATATTATGTAGGCCTTTTAATGCTGCAGTTTTTTTTTAATTTGCACAAAAGAAGATATGATTCTGATTCAAATAGCCAAGAGATGGCCGGGGATGTCTGCTGACAGTTGTCAACATGACTACATATGTTGTGAACTAAAATCCATGAATGGGAGTAAAATCAGAGATCCATATCATGGGCTAGAAAACAGAGGGTTTTGGTCCAAATCATGCCGTGGTATTACAGTAACTTTGGATAGAGATCTTGAGAATACTGGCTCTCAAAAGCTTTGTGTTTATGCATGATAGTATACATCTAAAATCCCAAGAGAGAGAGGCAAGGTAATTTCTGAGTTCAAGGGCAACCAAGAACAAAGAAAGAAAATAATAGTGTTCTTTATTTGGCAACGGTAAAGCAAAAATTAGTTCCAAGCAAGGTGGTACACAAATCAAGTCTGTGAGTAAAGCAGATCTCTGGGTTCAAGGTTAGTCTACAGGTCATGATCCATGAGAGCAATACTTAGGCAGTGAGCAAACCATTGAGACTAGGTTGCTGGGATAGATGCCATTGAACTAGGGGTCCTGCTCCAGCACCAACAACTGATAGAACTTGGAAGTTTTGGGCATGTTGCTATTGGTTTAGAATCCAGAATAGTAGAGTTTACTTGGACAGCTTAATCAAGTTAGTTTGAGCTAAGAAATTGCCAGTGACTTAGAAACAGTCATCGTTGAGGTATAATATATTGGAAGTATTTTATGAGAGCACCAAGAAGCTGTGTTCCAGAGATAGCCCTCCTGCAGGCAGCCAGATAATTTGTAAGAATCTTCCATGTGGTACTGAAGGAATGGAGGGATCATGAAGTGCAGTTGAGGACTGATACTGTGAGTGGCGAGGTAAGGCCATTGTGGTAATTGCTGCTTCAGTGTCTGTTGAAGTCCAAGGACTGAAAGGGGTTATACAATGAAGTTGAAGATTGGTACCTTGAAGACTGCCTAGGAGAGGCTCATGGTGAAAGTGCTGCCTAGTGGAAGTATAAGAACTGGGTGTATTTGAGAGTCCAGTAAAATGGGATGACCCCAAGGAAGAGCAGCAACAGTGGAGTACTATTGGCAGGAGCTTATGGTCACACAGAAACTAGAGCTGTAAGGTGAAACCCAAGCTCTTTTTTTAAGAGCACAGATGATCCTCAGTGAACCCTGTGGGATGAATGTTGAGGAAAGCAGCTATCAGGGATTGGAACCAGCACAAGACAAAGGTGACAGTATCTTGTATTCAGCACAAGTGGATTATAATTTGCAAACCTAAAAAGAGTTGGACATCAGTAAAGTTAATGCGTGAATTGACATTTTTGCAGTTGGATTTTTGGCTTCATTTGAAGGAGTATCATCACTGTGAAGTTTTGAAGTGTTTATATACACCCTATGATGTTGTACATATGTGATCTGATGTTAAGCTTTTATTTGATGATGGAATGAATTTTAGAGAGTTTAGGAGGAGCAAAGGACATTTAGGATTCTGAGCTTTGTAGAGTCTGGACTAGTCTATGGTTATTTTGCCATTGGATAGTTCTAAGGTCTTTTGGCTTGGTATAGCCCCCATAATCTCATTTTTTTTTTTTGCAGAGACAAATTAGTGCCAGGGAATTGTTTTGATTGTTTCACTATGCTTAGCCTACATGAATTTATCACTAATCAGATATTTGGCCTTCCTGAGGATGTTCTCGCTTTGTCATAGGAAGTGTGTCACAATGGAGGATTCATGAAAATCTCAGGTCAGGCCAGCTTGGTTATAACCATCCTCCTGG
>NW_021619845.1:0-1745 GCF_004785775.1 Grammomys surdaster | reverse complement strand
TCATCAGTAATATTTAATAGTAAATCAGAAAAAAATAAAGCTGAAATATCAATTGTCATCAGTCATAGATAATAGTAAGTCAGAAATAAATGAACAGGAATAATCAATATTCACCATTCATGGATAATAGTAAATCAGAAATAAATGAACATGAATAACCAATAGTCATTGATATTTAATAGTAAATTAGAAAAAAATGAAGCTGAAATATCTATATTCATCAGTCATAGTTCATGTGATATCAGAAATAATTAAGGCTGAAATATCAATAGTCATCAGTCATAGATAATAGTAAGTCAGAAATAAATGAACATGAATAATCAATAATCAGCATTCGTGGATAATAGTAAATCAGAAATAAATGAACATGAATAATCAATATTGACAGTTCATAAATAATGGTAAAGTTGAAAAAAATGAACATAAATTATCGATAGTCATCAGTAATAGTTAATAGTAACCCAGAAAAAAATAAACCTGAAGTATCAATACTCATCAGTCATAGATAATATTACGTCAGAAATAAATGAACATGAATAATCAATATTCACCACTTGTTGATAATAGTAAATCAGAAATAAATGAACTTCAATAATCAATAGTCATCAGTCATAGTTCATGGAAAATCAGAAATAAATAAAGCTGAAGTATCAATAGTCATCAGTCAAAGAAAATAGTAAGTCTGAAATAAGTGAACAGGAATATTCAATATTCACAATTCATGGATAATAGTAAATCAGAAATAAATGATCATGAATAACCAATAGTAATCAGTCATAGTTAATAGGAAATCAGAAAGAAATAAAGATGAAATATCGACAGTCAGCTATCATAGATAATAGTAAGTCAGAAATAAATGAACATGAATAATCAATATTAAACTTTCTTGGATAATAGTCAATCAGAAATGAATGTACATGAATAATCAATAGTCATCAGTCATAGTTCATGGGAAATCAGACGTAAATAAAGCTGAAGTATCAATAGTCATCAGTCACAGATAATAGTAAATCAGAAATAACTGAACAGGAATAATAAATATTCACGATTTGTGGATAATAGTAAATCAGAAATAAAAGATCATGAATAACCAATAGCCATAATTCATATTTAATAGGAAATCAGAAATAAATAAAGCTGAAATGTCAATAGTCATCAGTCATAGAAAATAGTAAGTTGGAGATAAATGAACAGGAATAATAAATATTCATCAATCATTGATAATAGTAAAACAGAAATAAATGAACTGGAATAATCAATATTCACCAATCGTGGATAATAGTAATTCAGATATAAATGAACATGAATAATCAATAGTAATCAGTCATAATTCTTGTGATATCAGAAACAAGTAAAGATGAAATATCACTAGTGATCACTCATAGTTAATAGTAAATCAGAAATAAATGATCATGAATAACCAATAGTCATCAGTCATAGTTAATAGGAAATTGGAAACAAATAAAGCTGAAATATATATAGTCATCAGTCATAGATAATAGTAAGTTAGATATAAATGAACAGGAATAATCAGTATTCACCATTCGTCGATAATAGTTAATCAGAAATAAATGACCATGAATAATCAATATTCAGGATTCATGGATAATAGTAAATCAGAATTAAATGAACATGAATAACCACTAGTCATCAGTCATACTAAATAGATAATCAGAGATAAATAAAGCTGAAATAACAATAGTCATCAGTCATAGATAATAGTAAGTCAGAAATAAATGAATAGG
>NW_021619844.1:0-3355 GCF_004785775.1 Grammomys surdaster | reverse complement strand
GGCTCAGTCTGGCCAAGTATACTCTCTCCGAGTCCCTGCCTCTGATTATGCTCTCCCTTTTATGTATAATAAACTTCCTTCCCCACAATACTTAGGAGCAGTCAGGTCCTTTCCTTTTTTTCTTTCTTTCTTTTTTTCATTCATCGGGTGTTGAGACCTGGGGGCGTGGCATACATGAGTCTGTACCCACCCCACCCCATCCCCAACACCCCTCAAGGGTTGACCCTCCCCAAGCTGCTGCTCTGACTTTCCTAAGGTATGCATGGATCATTTGTTTCTGCTGGCTTCTGCCGCCCACACTTGATTCCAAATTCTAGAGTCCAGCTCTTCAATTGCTGCTTTCTAACCACCTGTCTCTCAGCTTTCTGGGATCTGGCCCGCTATGCCCTTTCCGTGGACACCTTTACACGCTGTGCATGCTTCTCTGGCTCCTGCAGCAGCACCGACTCAGATACCTCCCTTTTTTCCTGCTCTCTCCCCTTTCCTTCCCTCCCCACCCCCCATAAATGTCACCCTGAACTGCCCGCTTTGTTTATTGTCACTATAAAAGCCAAGCGGTGTGCCAGGAAGCTCCTTTCACCCTCCCTGGGCTGCAATCACAAGGATAAGGGACCTTTTCCTCCATGATTTGGAATAGTTTTCTGACAAGTTTCCCATTCTGCATGGGGACGACCCAGATGGAAATTCTTATCACAAGGATACTTTGTCTCCTTTTAGATGAAGGAAACAACAACAGATCTCTAAAATACTTTGGATTGGCATGGATTTTTGTATAATGACAAGACTGTAAGGCTATAAATGTCTATTCAGATTAGCGAAAGCTGATTTAGAGACTTACACCTAATTACTTATGTCTGTGCTAACTGTTCAACATCAGGCTTCTAAAAGATTTAGATAGGTAACAAGATAGGTTTGATAAATAGATCTGTTTGATAAATAAGATTTATAAATTCCTAAGGTCTACCCAGGGTCATAGTAATACTTGTCTAAATAACATTTGTCTAGCTCCTTTGTTTTTGCTCAGTGTGTTAAGCATTAGCTATCTGGCTAAACTAAGTCATACAAACAATCGTGATATTCTATAACGGTACAGTATGAGAAGGTCAGGAGTGTTCCCAATCTCTTTATAGACTGTACGGCTTAAATCTTCAACTCAATGTTTTAAGGCTCAAACTTAACAGGGATAAATCTGTAAATTCCTGATCTTATTAAAGCAGCTGAATTATAAACTGTTCTGTAATTCATTTAGTGACAAGCTTTATCTTCCTGTATGTGTGTTCAAGGGTAAGCCTAAACTCAGGAATACTTAATAGACAGATGGTCTTCAAACTCTTCAGAGATCTGCTGAATACAGCATATAAAATGTTCAATAAGAAGCTTCCTATTATAGAGACATGTCTCTTCCTAGTGGGAACCCTATGGTAACACTAACCATTGGGGTAAACTGCCCTGTGCTTTTCCAGCTGCAAGGGCTCTTCTCAAACTGGACACTTTTTGGGTTGATTGTCCTATTCTGCCAGGTCAAAGGTCAGTCCCCCCTCTATTACATAAAAGACTCTCAGGCCTGGGTCTAATAGCAGAAGACCTGCTGCTGTGTGGCAGCTGAAGATTAGATGCTATGTGTCAGCTGGAAATGGACTGCCACTGCCCCCAACAAAGCCAATGAGACCACATGGGGCTAAGACAGCTGTCTAGGTGATGGGGAAGTGTCTGTCATTTTAATTGATACATAAGCCATTGGGATTATACCTCCTGCTGTCATTTATCCTTCTTGGATCTCGGATGTGTTGGCTGAGTAACTGTAGCTGTCAGTTAACAACACCTGCAAGCACCCAGCTCCTCCCCAGCTCCTGCTGCCTTCTCTTCTCAGGTAAAACATCAGGCCTGGGCCTCCCTTTCCTAGGGCTACTGTTTGGTCTTCAGTTGAGAAAGACAGTTTACATTGCTACCAGACTCTGACAAGAAGTAATCTCACAAAGCAGATTGCAAAGTAACTCTACTATTCTTTTATTTAAAGAAACTTTCTTTGCAATGACTGTTCTCAGTAACCAACCGCCTGTGTCTCATGGTGAATGGTTGGATATGGGGTTGGGGGGGAGGAGGAAAAACTTAAAGTTTATATAAGTTATAAAGGTATAGGAAAGTGATTTAAGAAATGTAAAAAATAAAAAAGTCTCAGATTTCTTTCCCTCTGTGCTATTGTTATATTAAGACTTCAGAAATTCAGAGTTTTACCATTAACCAATGGAGTTCTGTTAAGCTATTAATCTAGCTCTGGTAAAGACTGCTATTAACATAGTCATAAACTCAAGATTTAAATTTCCTTTGGTTGTTTTCTAAGTATAGATTTAAACTGCTTCTCATTGTGCTAAAAAAAAAAAAATCTGTAAACCAGCCTTCTGTAAAGACTGTTAATGCTTTTAACTCGAAATCATTTTTGGATCCCCAAACTTTTACTATGACTCAAAGGTGTGAGCCTTTTCTACAGTGTGGATTTTGGCACAGATTACAAACGGTGGTAATGCGAACATATCTGAAAGCTTTATCTCTTTTTGAAAACTTAAACTTCTTATAAGTTTCAAAGAATCAACTTGAATCCACCTCTCACAGGTCAAATGGACTCCAGACAAGTACTCCTGTCAGCCCAGCCTGTTTCCCCACCTACTGCCTATTCCTGAGGATGGGATCTCTCCCCCTTTCTCTGGTCTTGGAACTCATCTCCCTCAGCTACCAGGATCATAGGCCTAAAAGTTTCAAGTGTACACCCAAGATAACAAGTTTCCCCTAAACTCCTTAACTTTACCTTCTGACCCCAGTCTACCATGACAGAGATTTCAAATCAGCTGCAGATTTCTCCAGCACCTCACCAGCTTCTGGTCTTCCTTTGGGATCTACATCACAGCTCCAAAGTGGCTAGCCCGGGGTGGTCCAGCATCATAGACTGCTACAAAGAGGCCTGCACTTCCCTGTCCCTAGCCCCAGATGGTCCTGAGAGTCTGGACAGCAAGCACAGCAGATGTCACTTCTCTCTCTCCCTCTCTTCCCGGCCTTGGCCAACATTCCAGCTTTCTCCTGTCCCTACCAACTAGGACTAGGATATTAAAGCCCACACCCACAGTGACACCTATTCCAACATGGCCACACCTACTGCAATAAGGCCACACCTCCTAATAGTGTCACTCCCTGGGCCAAGCATATACAAACCATCACAGGCCTCAAGTGACATTTCTCAGGAACCTTCCACTTTTTGTATGAGTCAGGCTCACATTGGCTTGGAACTTTGCCCAAGTAGACTAAACTATCTGCCCATTGAGCCTTCAGTGACACAACTGTCTCTGTCATCTATCTCATCATC
>NW_021619843.1:0-2436 GCF_004785775.1 Grammomys surdaster | reverse complement strand
GAATCAAGTAAATGAGTTCAAAGGTTTATGGAATTTGTGATATTTGGCGGGGCTGTGGGGAGGACGTAGAGTTTCATTGTGTTTTCTTGAATGGAATGCCTTATTCATTTCAGGCATCCCAATATATGATACCATCTTTGTGACAGCTCCTGGGTGGTTTAAGTGGCTTGGCTTTTCTGGAGGAAGTATGTTATTGTTTACAAATTAAGGTTACAGAAGCCAGGTGCCATTTTCAGTGTACCCTCTGTGCTTCATGTTTGCTTCCTGAGATGAGAGCCACAGTGTCTCTGCTTCCTGTTGGGTTGTCCTTCCTTCCTGCAGCCATGCTCCTCTCTCATGAGTTTGAAGGACTGTAATCTCTCTGAATCTCTAAGTACCACATAAACATTTACTTGTATAAGTTGCCTTAGTACTGGTATATTACTTAAGCTACAAAATAATGACTATGAGAAGAAGTTGATGAGAGGACGGATCTTAGTTGATAAAATTCCTCCATCAGATTGGTCTATTGTGGAGGGAAGTCTATGGGTTATTGTCTTGATTAACAATGAAATTTGTAGGGTCCAGATCTACAGGATAGTGCCAGGTGCACTACAGGAGGCAGAACTCTTATACAGCTTCGGCATTAGTTCTTTCCTCCAGTTTCCTATCCCTGCTTCATTTTGGCTCCTCTCTCTTCTCAGGAGATAAAAGGTAACTAGAAATACATCATGAACTGTAACCTCTCCTCCATAAGATGCTTTTGATCGGTTTTTTTCATAGCAATTGTAGCAAATTGAGTCACTTTCTAAATTGAACAAGCTACTCCCTGGGCTATGCTACTCCACTGTTAATAATCACCATGACTTCCATCCTGTGGACTTTATTTCTGGAAACTTCTAGTTAAAATATACTCTTCTTTTCTTTTTTTTTTTTTTAGGTTGTTGTGTTTTATTATCTAACTTTTTTAATTTTTATAATGCATGTTCTTCATTGATCTCTGTGAATTTCCCACCACACAACCCTGTAACATGCATTTTCCAATCCTTCCATATCTGCTCTCTCCCCTGGTAACTTCAACGCAAAATTAAAAAAAAAAATAAAGTTTAATTTAAAATTAAACTGAGGGAAGAAAGGATTCTGAGGATGTGACTTAGAGGAGGATACTGCAATCAGGAGATGCGGTAAATAACTAAAAAAACTTATGAAAAATGTTAATGCTATGGGTTTATTATAAAATTAAGAGCTACAGACATCCTGAGGTACATAAGACGGTACCTGAACATACACTATTGATTTATATAAGTATGAGTTTGCTAAAATAATAGAAACTACATTATATAACTTATATTAATGTTTTATCAATGTTCATTCTATTTTATAGTGTATATAATACTTAACATCATATATACTGTATGCTTTTATATGACCAGAAGTGAGGTTGCAGTGAATATTCATTATTATAATTGCCTTATCACTATAAAGCACAACTATCATGTGCTCCAAAGTATGGCTACCACAGAACACATACAAACAAACAAAGAACTAGATAATCAGGATTTGTTTCAATTTCACTATAGTCTTCTTGAACTAACATTATACAGGCAGCTTATTGTTGGCTAAAACATCAATATCTAAAATCAATATCTGAAAAGAAAGATAAAAAAATCGAAGTCAGAACCCAAAAGTCATGACTCACTTCATCAAATAACATTAGCAATCTTCCTTCCCAATCTACCCTGAAATAGATCAATATGTCTCCCACTCCAGAAGATGCAAACCTAGAGTGTCCTTTAATATCACTGACCTTTCTGAGGTTTTCCCAATTTTGGGATCAAAATGAGGACTTTGTTCCCAAAGGGAAAAATCAGATCCCTTTACCTTTTTGGCGAGGTAACTCCCAAATACAGAGTTATTGCAAGTTGGATCCCACAGCACATAAGGTGATAATCGTAGTGACAGCATGTAGGTGTCTAGGCGATTCTTGGAAGAGGTTTTAATTTTTACTAACACACACATAAGTTCTTTCAGCAACCAATAGTTATGTTGTGGCATCTTCAGTAGAATACTATACATAGAAAAAGTAGAATTTTACTGTTGATTATCGTACAAGTAATGTTACTTACATAATTCTAAATACAAAAAACAAAAAACAAAACAAAAACAAAAACAGGGGATTTAATTTATAGACCAGCTCATAGTATAATCAGATTTCAAGGGGAGTAAGAATATACAGCAAAAGTGTTACCTAAAATATTTTCTACAAATGACTACTCCCTATAAAATTAGAGGATATTAAAAAAAAAGTATGAATTTCTGTGTAGTACATGTAAATCTGCTACCCAAAAACTCATAGTAAGGTGTTAGGATCTCTGGAAACAAAATGAATGAAGATTGTTACAATCCATGTGTGTTGTGTGTATGGAAACAAAGTGTTGTTAAACACTGAACCTTCAT
>NW_021619842.1:0-6372 GCF_004785775.1 Grammomys surdaster | reverse complement strand
ATTTAAATCACATTCCTTTACAAATCAAATGGTCTCCTAATCAATTTTCTAATTTTTATGAATTTTAAAAGCCAATTTCTCTTGTTCATAACTTTCTTTGATTTTTCTTCCATTTGATTATAGTTTATTATTGGCTTTTTAATTTTTCTTCCAGTTTTCACTATTTTTCCTGAATTTTTCACTAGCTTTTTCCACAGTGTTTTCAATTTTATGAATATTTTGCCAAGTAAATATTCAATTTTATGAGGAAAACTGTCTTAAATCACATTCCATTACAAATCAAATGGTCTCCTTAACAATTTCTATTTTTTATGAATTTTAAATCAAAATTTCTCCTTTTTCATAAATTTCTTTGATATCTCTTTTGTTTGATTTTTCCACACTGTTTTCAATTTTACGAATTTTTGCCAAGGAAATGTTAAATTTTATCTGGGAAAACTGTTGTAAATCACATTCCTTTACAAATAAAATGGAATCCTTAACAATTTTCGATTTTTTATGAATTTTAAAAGCAAATTTCTCCTTCTTCGTAACTTTCTTTGATTTCTCTTCCGTTTGATTAGAGTTTATCAGTGGCTTTTTAATTTTTCTTCAAGATTTTTCTACTTTTCCTGAATTTTTCACTAGCTTTCTACACAGTGTTTTCAGTTTTATGAATTTTTTGCCAAGTAAATGTTCAATTTTGTCAGAAAAAATTGTTTTAAATCATATTCTAATACAAATCAAATGTTCTGCTTATCAATTTTCTATTTATTATGAAATTTAAATTAAAATTTCTACTTTTTCATAAATTATTTGATATCTCTTTTGTTTGTGTTTTCCACAGTGTTTTCAATTTCATGAATTTTTTGGCAAGTAAATGTAAAATTTTGTCAGGAACACATATTTGAAATCACATTCCTTTACAAATCAAATGTTCTGGTTATCAATTTTCTATTTTTTATGAATTTTAAATGCAAACTTTTCCTTGTTCATAACTTTCTTTGATTTCTCTTCCGTTTGATTATAGTATATTATTTGGCTTTGTAATTTTTCTTCAAGTTTTCAATATTTTTCTTGAACTTTTCACTAGCTTTTTTCACAGTGTTTTCAATTTTATGAATTTTTTGCCAAGTAAATGATCAATTTTATCAAGAAAAACTGTTTTAAATCACATTCCTTTACAAATCAAATGGCATCCTAATCAGTTTCTATATTTTATGCATTTTAAATGCAATTTCTCCTTGTTCATAACTTTCTTTGATTTCTCTTCCGTTTGATTATAATTTATCATTGGCTGTGTAATTTTTCTTCAAGTTTTCACTATTTTCCCTGAATTTTTCACCTGCTTTTTCCACAGGGTTTTCAATTTTATGAATTTTTTGCCAAGTAAATGTTAAATTTTAGTAGGAAAAACTGTTTTAAATCACATTCCTTTAAAAATCAAATGGTCTCCTTATCTATTTTCTATTTTTTATGAAATTTAAATGAAAATTTCTCCTTTTGGACAAATTTCTTTGATATCTCTTTTGTCTGATTATTCCACAGTGTTTTCAGTTATATGAATTTTTGCCAAGTAAATGTTCAATTTTATCTGGAACACCTGTTTTAAACCACATTCCTTAACAAATCAATTGTTCTGCTTATCAATTTTCTATTTTTTATGATTTTCAATACAAATTTCCTTGTTCATAACTTTCTTTAATTTCTCTTCCGTTTGATTCAAATTTATTATTGGCTTCTTAATTTTTCTTCAAGTTTTAACTATTTTTCCTGAATTATTCACTAGCTTTTTCCAGAGTGTTTTCAATTTTATGAATTTTTTGCCAAGTAAATGTTCAATTTTATCAAGAAAAACTTTTTTAAATCACACTCCTTTACAAATCAAATGTTCTGCTTATCAATTTTCTATTTTTTATGAATTTTAAATGCAAATTTCTCCTTGCTCATAACTTTCTTTGATTTGTCTTCCGTTTGATTATAGTTTATCATTGGCTGTGTAATTTTTCTTCAAATTTTCCCTATTTTTCCTGAATTTTTCACTAGCTTTTTCCACAGTGTTTTCAATTTTATGAATTTTTTGCCAAGTAAATGTTCAATTCTATCAGAAAAAACTTTTTTAAATCACATTCCTTTACAATTCAAATGTTCTGCTTATCAATTTTCTAATTTTTATGAATTTTAAATGCAAATTTCTTCTTGTTCATAACTTTCTTTGGTTTCTCTTCCGTTTTATTATATTTTATAGTTGGCTGTGTAATTTTTCTTCAAGTTTTCACTATTTTTCCTGAATTTTTTACTAGCTATTTCCACAATGTTTTCAATTTTATGAATTTTTTGCCAATTAAATGTTCAATTTTGTCAGGAAAAACTGTTTTAAATCACATTCCTTTACAAATCAATTGGTCTCCTTATCAATTTTCTATTTCTCATGAATTTTTAAAGCAAATTTCTCCTTGTTCATAACTTTCTTTAATTTCTCTTCCGTTTGATTATAGTTTATTATTGGCTTTTAATGTTTCTTCAAGTTTTCAATATTTTCCTGAAATTTTCACTAGCTTTTTTCACAGTTTTATCAATTTTATGAATTTTTTGCCAAGTAAATGTTCAATTTTATCAGGAAAAACTGTTTTAAATCACATTCCTTTACAAATCAAATAGTCTCCTTATCAATTTTCTATTATTTATGAATTTTAAATGCAAATTTCTTCTTGTTCGTAACTTTCATTGATTTCTCTTCCGTTTGATTATAGTTTCAGCATTCAGCAACATTCAACATTCAGCATTAGTGGATAATAGTTAATCAGAAATAAATAAACATGAATAATCAATAGTCATCAGTCATACTGAACAGTAAATCAGAAACATATAAAGCTGAAATATCAATATTCACCAATCATTGATAATAGTAAATCAGAAATAAAAGAACATGAATAATCAGTATTTACAATTCTTGGATAATTGTAAAGATGAAAAAACGAACATGAATAATCGATAGTCATCAGTCATAGTTAATAGTAAACCAGAAAAAAATAAAGCTGAAATATCAATAGTCATCTGTCATAGAAAATAGTAAGTCAGAAATAATTGAATAGGAAAAATCAATATTCAACATTAATGGACAATAGTAAATCAGATATAAATGAACATGATTAATCAATATTCATCGGTTTTAGGTAATAGTAAACAAGAACAAAATAAAGCTGAAGTATCAATAGTCATCAGTCATAGATAATAGTCAGTCAAAATAAATGAACAACAGTCATAGATAATAGTAAGTCCAAAATAAATAAACATGAATAATCAGTATTGATAATTCGTGGATAATAGTAAATCAGAAATAAATGAACATGAATAATCAATAGTCATAAGTCATAGTTCATGGGAAGTCAGAAATAAATAAAGCTGAAATATCAGTAGTAATAAGTCATAGATAATAGTAAGACTAAAATAAACGAACATGAATAATCAATATTCACCATTCATGGATAACGGTAAATCTGAAAAAATGAACATGTATAATGAATAATCATCAGTCATAGTTAACAAGAAATCAGAAGCAAACAGAATTAAATATCATTAGTCATCAGTCATAGAAAATAGTATGTCAGAAATAAATGAACAGGAATAATAAATATTCACCTTTCATGGATAATAGAAGATCAGATATAAATGAACATGAATAATCCAGAGTCATCAGTAATATTTAATAGTAAACCAGAAATAAAAAAAGCTGAAATATCAATACTCATCAGACATAGAAAATAGTAAGTCAGAAAGAAATGAACAGGAATACTCAATATTCAGCATTCATGGATAATAGTAAATCAGAAAATAATAATCATGAATAATCAATAATCTGCATTCGTGTATAATGGTAAAGATGAAAAAATGAACATGAATAATCGATAGTCATCAGTCATAGTTCATAGTAAATCAAAAATATATAAAGCTGAAATATCATTAGTCATCAGTCATAGATAATAGTAAGTCAGAAATAAATGAACATGAATAATCAACTTTTACCATTCGTTGATAATACTAACTCAGAAATAAATTGACATGAATAATCAATAGTCATCAGTCATAGATAATAGTAGGTCAGAAATAAATGAACATGAATAATCAATATTCACCATTCATGGATAATGGTAAATCTGAAAAAAATGAACAAGAATAATCAATAGTCATCATTCATAGTTAATAGGAAATCAGAAACAAACGGAGATGAAATATCAATAATCATCAGTAATAGATAATAGTAAGTCAATATAAATGAACATCAGTCATAGATAATAGTAAGTCCAAAATAAATAAACATTAATAATCATTATTGACCATTCGTGGATAATAGTAAAGAGAAATAAAAGAACATGAATAACCAATAGTCATTAGTCATAGTTCATGGGAAGTCAGAAATAAATAAACCTGAAGTATCAAAAGTCATCAGTCATAGATAATAATAAGGCAGAAATAAATAAACATGAATAATCAATATTCACCATTCATGGATAAAGGTAAATCTGAAAAAAATGAACATGAATAATTAATAGTCATCAGTCATAGTTCATAGTAAATCAGAAATATATAAAGCTGAACTATCAATAGTCATCAGTCACATTTAATAGTAAACCAGAAAAAATAAAGCAGAAATATCAATAGTCATCAGTCATAGATAATAGTAAGTTAGAAATAATTGAACAGGAATAATCAATATACAGCATTCGTGTATAATAGTAAAACAGATATGAATATCAATACTCATCACTAATGGATAATAGCAAATCAGAAATAAATGAACGGGAATAATGTATAGTCATCAGTCATTGTTCATGGGAAATCAGAAATAAATAAAGCTGAAGTATCAATATTCATCAGTCATAGATAATAGTAAGTCAGAAGTAAATGAACAAGAATAAACAATATTCACCAGTAGTTGATAATAGTAAATCAGAAATAAATGAACATGAATAATCAATATTTACCATTCGTGGATAATGGTAAATCTGAAAAATTGAACATGAATACTCAATAGTCATCAGTCATTGTTAATGGGAAGTCAGAAATAAATAAAGCTGAAATATCAATATTCATCAGTCATAGATAATAGTAAGTCAGAAGAAAATAAACCGGAATAATCAATGTTCACCAGTAGTTGATAATAGTAAATCAGAAATAAATGAACTTGAAAAATCAATAGTCACAAGTCATATTTCAATGGAAATCAGAAATAAATAAAACCGAAGTATTAATAGTCATCAGTCATAAATAATAGTAAGTCAGAAATAACTGAAAAGGAATAATCAATATTTACCATTTATGGATAATAGTAAATCAGATATAAATGAACATGAATAATCAATAGTAATCAGTCAGAATTCATGTGATATCAGAAATTAATAAAGCTGAAATATCAATAGTCATCAGTCATAGATAATAGTAATTCAGAAAAATATGAACATGAATAATCAATATTCACCAATCATTGATAATAGTAAATCAGAAATAAATGAACATGAATAATCAATATTCATCAGTCATAGTTCATGTGATATCAGAAATAAATAAAGCTGAAATATCAATAGTCATCGCTCATATATAATAATAAGTCTGAAATAATTTAACATGAATAATCAGTACTCTTCCGTCATAGTTCATAGTAAATCAGTAATATATAAAGATGAAATATCAAGAGTCATCAGTCATAGATACTAGTAAGTCCGAAATAAATTAACATGAATAATCAGTATTCATCATACGTGGATAATAGTAAATCAGAAATAAATGAACATGAATAATCAATAGTCATCAGTCATAGTTCATCGGAAGTCAGAAATAAATAAAGCTGAAGTGTCAATAGTCATCAAACATAAATAATTATAAGTCAGAAATAAGTGAACATGAATAATCAATATTCACAATTCGTGGATAATACTAAATCAGAAATAAATTAACATGAATAACCAATAGTCATTAGTCAAAGTTAGTAGGGAATAAAAAATAAATAATGCTGTAATATCAATAGTCATCAGTCATAGATAGTAGTATGTCAGAAATAAATGAACAGGAATAATCAATATTCACGATCGTTGATAATATTAAATCAGATATAAATGAACACCAATAATCAATAGTCCTGAGTAATAGTTAATTGTAAACCAGAAAAAAATATAGCTGAAATATCAATAGTCATCAGTCATAGATAATAGTAAGTCAGAAATAAATGAACATGAATAATCAGTATTCAGCATTCATGGATAATAGTAAATCAGAAGTAAATAAACATGAATAAGCAATATCCACCATTCGTGGATAATGGTAAATCTGAAAAAAATGAACATGAATAATCAATAGTCATAAGTCATAGTTAATAGGAAATCAGAAATAAATAAA
>NW_021619841.1:487-4648 GCF_004785775.1 Grammomys surdaster | reverse complement strand
AAAGAAATCAGGAGTCATAGACACAAGCATCACCAACAGAATACAAGAGATAGAAGAAAGAATCTCAGGTGCAGAAGATACCTTAGAAGATATTGACACAACTATCAAAGAAAATGCAAAATGCAAAACGTTGTTATCTCAAAATATCCAGGAAATCCAGGACGCAATGAGAAGACCAAACCTAAGGATAATAGGTATAGATGAGAGTGAAGATTCCCAACTTAAAGGGCCAGTAAATATCTTCAACAAAATTATTGAGGAAAACTTCCCTAACCTAAGGAATGAGATGCCCATAATCACACAAGAAGCCTACAGAACACCAAACAGACTAGATCAAAAAAGAAACACCTCCCGTCACATAATAATCAAGACACAAAATGTACAAAACAAAGAAAGAATTTTAAAAGCAGTTAGGGAAAAAGGCCAAATAACATATAAAGGCAAACCTATCAGAATTACACCCGACTTCTCACCAGATACTATAAAAGCCAGAAGATCCTGGACAAACATCATACAAACCCTAAGAGAACATAAATGCCAGCCCAGGCTACTATACCCAGCAAAACTCTCAATTACCATAGATGGAGAAACTAAGATATTCCATGACAAAACTGAATTTACACAGTATCTTCCCACAAATCCAGCTTTACAAAAGATAATAGCAGGAAAGCTCCAATACAAGGAGGGCTATCATACCCTAGAAAGAGCAAGAAAATAATCCTTTTCCATCAAACCCAAAAGAAGATAACCACACAAACGATGTCTCCACTATTAGCAAAAATGACAGGAAGCAACAACACCCTCTCCTTAATATCTCTTAACATCAATGGACTCAATTCCCCAATAAAAAGGCATAGGCTAACGGACTGAATACGCAAACAGGACCCAGGTTTTTGCTGCTTACAGGAAACCCACCTCAGTGACAAAGACAGAGACAGACACTACCTTAGAGTAAAAGGTTGGAAAACAATTTTTCAAGCAAATGGTCCTAAGAAACAAGTGGGAGTAGCCATTCTAATATCGAATAAAATCGACTTTCAACTTAAAACTATCAAAAAGGATAAGGAAGGGCATTTCATACTTGTCAAAGGAAAAGTCAACCAACATGAACTCTCAATTCTGAATATCTATGCGCCAAATACAAGAGCATCGACTTTCATAAAAGAAACCTTACTAAAGCTCAAAACACACATTGCACCTCACATAATAATAGTGGGAGACTTCAACACCCCACTCTCAGCAATGGATGAATCATGGAAACAGAAACTAAATAGAGATACAGTAAAACTAACAGAAGTTATGAACCAAATGGACTTAACAGATATCTATAGAACATTTCACCCTAAAGCAAAAGAATATACCTTTTTCTCAGCACCTCATGGTACCTTCTCCAAAATAGACCATATAATTGGGCACAAGACAGGCCTCAACAGATATAAGAAAACTGAAATAATTCCCTGGATCCTATCAGATCACCATGGTCTAAGGCTGGTCTTCAAAAATGACAAAGAGAATGGAAAGCCCACATTCACATGGAAACTGAACAACACCCTACTCCTTGATAATCAGGTAAGGGAAGAAATAAAGAAAGAAATTAAAAACTTTTTAGAATTTAATGAAAATGATGGCACATCATACCAAAATCTATGGGATACAATGAAAGCAGTGCTAAGAGGAAAATTCATAGCTCTAAGTGCCTACAAAAAGAAACTGGAGGGAGCATACACTAACAGCTTGACAGAGCACCTGAAAGACATAGAACAAAAAGAAGCTAATACACCCAAGAGGAGTAGACAGCAGGAAATAATCAAACTCAGGGCTGAAATCAACCAAATAGAAACAAACAGAACTATCCAAACAATCAATAAAACTAGGAGCTGGTTCTTTGAGAAAATCAACAAGATAGATAAACCCTTAGCTAGACTAATCAGAGGGCAGAGAGACAGTATCCAAATTAATAAAATCAGAACTGAAAAGGGTGACATAACAACAGAAACTGAGGAAATTAAAAAAATCATCAGATCCTACTACAAAAGCCTATATTCAACGAAATTGGAAAATTTGGATGAAATGGACAATTTCCTAGACAAATACCAGTTACCAATGTTAAATCAGGACCAGATAAACCATCTAAACAGTCCCATAACCCCAAAAGAAATAAAAGCAGCCATTAAAAGTCTCCCTACAAAGAAAAGCCTGGGACCAGACAGTTTTAGTGCAGAATTCTATCAGACCTTCAAGGAAGACCTAATTCCAATTCTTTTCAAACTATTCCACAAAATAGAAACAGAAGGGACATTACCCAACTCATTCTTTGAAGCCACAATTACACTCATACCTAAGCCACACAAAGACCCAACAAAGAAAGAGAACTTCAGGCCAATCTCTCTTATGAACATTGATTCAAAATTACTCAATAAAATTCTAGCGAACCGAATCCAAGAACACATCAAAACAATTATCCATCACGATCAAGTTGGCTTCATCCCAGGAATGCAGGGTTGGTTCAATATTCGGAAATCCATCAATGTAATCCATTATATAAACAAACTCAAAGAAAAAAACCACATGATCATCTCACTAGATGCTGAGAAAGCATTTGACAAAATTCAACACCCCTTCATGATAAAAGTCTTGGAAAGGTCAGGAATTCAAGGTCCATACCTAAACATAGTAAAAGCAATATACAGCAAACCAGTAGCCAGCATTAAACTAAACGGAGAGAAACTTGAAGCAATCCCACTAAGATCAGGGACTAGGCAAGGCTGCCCACTCTCCCCCTACTTATTTAATATAGTATTGGAAGTCCTAGCCAGAGCAATTAGGCAACACAAGGAGGTCAAAGGGATACAAATTGGAAAGGAAGAAGTCAAAATCTCACTATTTGCAGATGATATGATAGTGTACTTAAGTGACCCCAAAACTTCCACCAGAGAACTCCTTAACCTGATAAACAACTTTAGCAAAGTGGCTGGATATAAAATTAACTCAAGCAAATCAGTAGCCTTCCTCTACTCAAAAGATAAACTGGCTGAGAAAGAAATTATGGAAATGACACCCTTCAAAATAGTCACAGATAATATAAAATACCTTGGTGTGAACCTAACCAAGCAAGTAAAAGACCTGTATGACAAGAACTTCATTCCCCTGAAGAAAGAAATCGAAGCCGATCTCAGAAGATGGAAAGATCTCCCATGCTCATGGATTGGAAGGATTAATATAGTAAAAATGGCTATTTTGCCAAAAGCCATCTACAGATTTAATGCAATCCCCATCAAAATTCCCACTCAATTCTTCTCAGAGATAGAAAGAGCAATCTTAAAATTTATTTGGAATAACAAAAAACCCAGGATTGTGAAAACTACTCTCAGCAATAAAAGAACTTCTGGAGGAATCACCATCCCCGACTTCAAGCTGTACTACAAAGCAATAGTGATAAAAACTGCATGGTATTGGAACAGAGACAGGCAGGAGGATCAGTGGAATAGAATAGAAGACCCAGAAATGAACCCCCATACCTATGGTCACTTGATATTTGACAAAGGGGCTAAAACCATCGAATGGAAAAAACATAGCATTTTCAACAAATGGTGCTGGTCCAACTGGTGGTCAGCATGTAGAAAAATGAAAATTGATCCATACTTATCTCCTTGTACAAAGCTCAATTCCAAGTGGATTAAGGCCCTCCACCTAAAACCAGCCACACTGAAACTAATAGAAGAGAAACTGGGAAAAAGCCTGGAATACATAGGCACAGGGAAAAAGTTCCTGGACAGAACACCAATGGCCTGTGCTCTAAGACCAAAAATTGACAAATGGGACCTCATAAAGCTGCAAAGCTTCTGTAAAGCAAAGGACACAGTCAATAGGACAGAGCGGCAACCAACAGATTGGGAAAAGATCTTCACCAACCCTACATCTGATAAAGGGCTAATATCCAAGGTATACAAAGAACTGAAGAAATTAGACTCTAGACAATCAAAGAACCCTATTAAAAAATGGAGCACAGAACTGAACAAAGAATTCTCAACTGAGGAAGTTCAAATGGTTGAGAAGCACCTAAAGAAGTGTTCAGGATCACTAGTCATCAGGGAAATGCAAATGAAAACAACACTGAGATTCCACCTCACACCAGTCAGAATGGCTAAGATCAAAAACACA
>NW_021619841.1:0-477 GCF_004785775.1 Grammomys surdaster | reverse complement strand
AAACTGGTACAACCACTATGGAAGGCAGTCTGGCGGTATCTCAGAAAATTGAACATAGTGTTACCTGGGGACCCAGCTATACCACTCCTGGGCATATACCCAAAAGAAGTTTCACCATACAACAGGGACACATGCTCCACCATGTTCATAGCAGCCTTATTTATAATAGCCAGAAGTTGGAAAGAACCCAGATGCCCTTCAACAGAAGAATGGATGCAGAAAATGTGGTACATTTATACAATGGAGTACTACTCAGCTATTAAGAACAATCAGTTCACAAAATTCCTAGGCAAATGGATGGAGTTGGAAAATATCATCTTGAGTGAGATGACCCAATCTCAAAAGAACATACTTGGTATGCACTCACTGATAAGTGGATATTAGACCAAAAGCTCACAATGTCTAAGAATCTACATATAGACCACATAAAACTCACATAGAAGAAGGAAGACCAAAGTATGAATGCGTTGGTCCTTT
>NW_021619840.1:0-1025 GCF_004785775.1 Grammomys surdaster | reverse complement strand
AGACATCAACTTACCTATTCACCCTAAACTGATGGTGGAAAGACAGATTCACACAATGGTAGCATGGGAACATTTATATCAGTCAAATGGGCACATAATTTTGAGGTCAAAATTCTTTATGTATGACACTTTCTCAAAATTAAAAAGAAATGACACCCAACTAAAACCAAACCAAACAAACAAATTAACAAACCAAAATCCTTGTAATGTGGATCAATATTGATTCCCAGAAATCTGGATGAAGCCAGAGTATTTCTACAATTTTTAGGGTTTCCTGTGTCCTGGAAGAAGAACAAGTCCACAGAGCAATGCTATGTGTAAAAGTTACAAATCAAAGCCTAAGGCAACGCATGTGAGTAACTCACAAGTGTCATTTCAGCTATTAGGAGTTGAAGGAGATCATAGAAACATGGACTACATGTCTACAGTGTGAGCCATGTCTCAATAAACAAATAAAGACCATCAATTCAGTGAAGGGAAACCTGACGGAACATGTTAGTCAGAATGATACCCAGAGCCCCAGGTCAGTTCTAGGAGAGTTCGAAGAAAATACAGAATTATGTCTAAAAAAAAATATATCAAGTACAGTAATGAAATGTGTAATTTATCAGAGTAATCTATTGGAGGTGAGGCTAAAACTCCATTTGGAATGAACCACAAGGCCTTCAATATGTTCCTCTTAAGGAGTCTAAAGTTCTCTCCATCAAAGTGCATGGCCCAAGAGAATATCACTACATACCAGTTATGAGCACTACTGATAGGTTTCTGAGTCTCAAACGAGGCAGTTATACAAGCTACAGGTCTCTGAGTGTGTTATCGGGCTCCACTGAAGCCTTTATATACCTTTCTCTTCACCCTTCCCTATTGTAACCACACCCTCCAACCACAAACTGGAATTGGATTTCCTGGTTCAATCCCCACACTTTATACTGTAGGTCAAACATCCAATCATTTCATTGGATGAATCAGAAGGACATGTGGTCACATACTCCCCATTCACCCACATCCTCACCCATCCCCTAAAA
>NW_021619839.1:0-3754 GCF_004785775.1 Grammomys surdaster | reverse complement strand
ATATCCTTGCTATAATATAATATAATATAATATAATATAATATAATACAATATAATACAATATAATATAATAATATAATGTAATAGAATACAATATAATAGAATGCAATATAATATAATAATATAATGTAATATAATACAATAGAATAGAATATATTATAGTTGAGTCTGAAATTAGAACTTGATCTTGCTGCTTACTGTAAGTTCGGGTAATACCAGCCCAGTTTTCATGTGATCAAGATGGAAAGGAAGATTATTCTTCAAAAGAAGGTATGAGAAATCAGAGGCAAAGCATGTGGCAGATGTCACAAATACATGTCTTGCAAAGACTCTGCACCCTGCCCTTCCCAGGCCAGTGGTATTCTGAGGAACTCTTCTTCCTTCCCATTCTAGGTACCTCTGGCTCACAATATTTTTGGTCTCATTGGCCCCAATGCAGGCCTTGGCTTTGCTATAGGTAAGCAGTGACATCAAAGTGAAAAAGACACCTGCGAAAATGTCCTTTGAGTCAGGTTCCTTTCCTCCCCATTTTCCCATCAGAAGAGGCAGGTGGAAAGGCAGGGATGAGAGAGAAGCTGGCAGATGTGCAGTGTGGGCTCGTGGTTCCTTCCTGGTCCTCTGTTGGTGCTGAGTGTGGAGACAGCAGGCCCAGAGAGTAGACTAAATGGGGGCAGAGTGGAGGGAGATGCCATGGGTAAGCTGACTAACAGCATCCTGCTTGTTTTGGCCGCAGGCATGGTGGATTCCTCTCTGATGCCCATCATGGGATACCTGGTGGACTTATGCCACAGCTCTGTGTATGGGAGTGTCTACGCCATCGCTGATGTGGCTTTTTGTGTGGACTTTGCTATTGGTATGTTGGTTGGGTTAGACGGGAGTTCCCAGGCCTGAGTGACCCAGTCCCCATCTCCATTGTGGTTTACCTGGATCTCGAACCAAAGACCTCATTCTCTTAGGGATCTGATGATAGTGGAATCTGCCTCAGTCTCTGTGGTTACCCACTGTCCCTAGGATAGTGTTTTATAGGTGACCGATTCAACAACCACTTGGAATTTGCTTTATTTTTCCACAGGCCCATCTACCGGGGGTGTTATTGTACAGGTCATCGGCTTCCCTCGGCTCATGGTCATCATTGGTACCATCAACATCATCTATGCCCCTCTCTGCTGCTTCCTGAAGAACCCACCAGCAAAGGAGGAGAAGCTGGTAAGATACCTATGTAGTGGCTAGAACACACGTCTGTCCCTCCCTGTATCCTCTGACCCTTCCCCCTGAGCTCATTTCTGCTTGTCATTTCTCCGCTTTATAGATTTACTGTTCTTCCTAACAGCTTACCCTTTTCCTCCACCCATTGCTTTCCCTTCTTTCTCTAAACAACCAGGTCCCCTATTATCTGGATCTTAAGTAAGGAAGGAAAATAAAGAGCAGAGGTGGTGACACACTTCTGAAATCCCAGCCTTTGGGACATAGGCGTAGTACAGAAGTTTAATGTAATGCTTGGCTACATATTGAATTAAAGGTCAGCCTGCCCTTAATAAAACGTACTCATAAAAAATCAAAACAAACTGGGCAGTGGTGGTGCACGCCTTTAATCCCAGCACTTGGGAGGCAGAGGCGGGCAGATTTCTGAGTTGGAGGCCAGCCTAGTCTACAGAGTGAGTTCCAGGACAGCCAAGGCTACATAGAGAAACCCTGTCTCAAAAACAAAACAAAACAAAACAAAACAAAGATCAAAACTAAACTAAACTTAAAAAAAGAGAGAGAAGAAAAAATGAGAATATTTTCATTCTTTGTGTGTATGGTGTATACAAGTTACTGTATAAGAGGAGAATGTTGACTTCTTTTGTTATTCTCTGCCTTACTATGTTGAGACAGGGTGTCTCTGTGCACTAGAGGCTTGCCCTTTATTCTGGGCTGTCTGTCCGTCCAGTGAGCTCCCAAGACCTGTCTTCCTCTACCCATCAGTTCTAGAATTACAGTCATATGACTGTGAACAAAGCAGTCTTTTATATGGGTGCTGGGGATTCAATCTCAGTCCTTATGCTTGCAGGGCAAGTCCTCATTCCTATTGAGACATCTCTCAGCTCAGGCCTTGTCTTTTAAAGTTAAAAAATAGTCTCCAGGTAAAAGATCCTGCACACTGTATCCCAGCAGCCCTAGGTGCCTCATAGATTCAGGATAGATGTAGAAGATGCTCAAAGAAATGGAAGTAGGCAGGAAGGTCTGTGGAGAAGGGTGCCCACTTCTGCCAATTTTTGCTACGTCTTACACATACTGATGCTAGGGTTCAAGCACAAGCATATCAGATGTTTGTCCTGACTGGACTTGTCCTGGTACCTTGGAAGGCCTGAGCCTACACATGAGGCAGAAAGAGGGCGCTATACTTGCATCTTGAGTTGTTCTAAGTAACACCAAGCTTGGATGTGTTAGTGTGGACACGAAACAGGATGGCCTATGATACACAGTAATCTCTATACTTACCTCTTGCTCCAGGCGATTCTGAACCAGGAGTGCTCCACAGAGACCCAGATGTACACAGTCCAGAAGCCCACAAAGGAGTTTCCACTGGGAGAGAACAGCAATGACCCTGCCAGTGAGGACTAGCTGCAAAGGGTGATATCTGGGCCTCATTCCAGGTGACCCCAGGAAGCTTGGAGCTCAGTGTTCCTGGGGACCAGATCACCACGGATTCAGGGGGTTTCACTTTCTTCTCCTCTGGGTGACTCCCTTCTTACTGATAGCTTGCCCTTACTTACCTGTCAGTGCGACCCACCACTCTCCCTCTGTGCTTTGACATCACGGGTGGCCCACTTCTTGTGGTAGGACACTGCTACTTCCTGCCAGGCCAAAGTGAGGCTGATTAAAGCTGAGTTGTGATGAGTTCTGCAAGGGGTGACTCACTTCCTGCAGACTGAACAATGTGCCTGTGAGACCGGGGCACACATGCCAAGCCTTCCTGTCTTCTCTGATTGTTTTAAAAACGTATTACCAATATGTCTTAAAATTTGACCTGTGTCCTGTGATATGTTTTCCCCTTATTTTGTCCAGTCGAGCTTCCACATGTAGGGATTTTTGCTTATTTTATGTGCTAAAATTACTTTACCTTCACTAAATGAGGCCTTCCAGCTTTCTTCATCATCCAATCAAAAGGAAATAAGTAGCTTTCTTAGGTTTGACTTATGTCTGTTCTGATGATTTCTCATATATGTTTCTATCTTTCTCAAACCTCTTAAACTCTTATAAACAAAAGTGGTTGAAGTACAGAAAGAAACAAAACAAAAAACCACACCAACCAACCAACCAACCAACCAAACAAACAAACAAAAATACCCCAAATAAACAACATTGCGTTAGACTCAAGGGTTCCCTGCAGGAAGCAAAAAGAAACTTTTGAAATTTCACCCAAATGTGTGTTTCCTAATAGTAGGAGCAGAACAAGGCGTTCATTGTTTACACGTGTCAATGAGTAAGTCAGTTAGCCAATTCAGACATGACGAAGCAGACGGTCTGAGTCAGGAGAGAGAGTGTGGGAACATACAGTGGGTGTTGTAAATCACGAGTCATTTGGCTACATTTTTTGAAGTAGTTATTGGATGATGGGGTCTCCAGCTTAGGAAATTATGGCGCTCATTCTAAGTAGCTTCTCAGTTATTTGAACAAACAGAATAAAATTTATAAACAACTCAAGTTAGTATATGGTATTCATGTACAGGGAGTCACTCCAGGTCAAGGGTGAACACCCCTTTCTGAAATGA
>NW_021619838.1:573510-578436 GCF_004785775.1 Grammomys surdaster | reverse complement strand
ACACACACACACACACACACACACACACACATATATATATTCAGTTGTGTTCCTTGTGTTCCTCTAGACCCTGACCTGGACTAATATGTGCCACAATCTCCTAACAACTACCAAAATCTAGCCCTTCCCACTGAGTAGGAAGCCTCTGCCTCTTTCCTTCCATCTTTGTGCCCTAATTGACAAGGCTCTTGACAGAGGATGGTACTGTGTGCTCCAGGTATGCTGAAACCTGACAAAGCTCCTAAAGACAGCAGCAGCTGTACAGAAACCTTGGTCCTGAGTGTGTAAAGAGGACCTGGGGTCGGAATGCATTGTCCTGGCGTTCTGCCCAGTATAGCTCCAGAACAATCTAAGAGCTACAACTAGGTGTACAAACAATGTTACTTTCAAATCTACAATAAGTGTCACTAAACTCTGATATACATTATACTTCAGGAGGCTGAAAAACGCCAAGTGTTATGTGTACCACCATCTCTGTAGGAAATTCACCTACAGAGTTAACTGACTTTTTCCTTTGCCAGAAATACTGGGCTCTGTCATCAGACAGGATCATGTCCCTGGGCAGTATCCGAACACTCCTGGAGCTGTTGCTATAGATATTTACAGTTATGGTGGGGTACGTTAAAGGATGAGGATTTGCTTGACAAATGTGCTTCAGCAGAAGTAGAACTCTCCTTAGGCCATTATGCCTTTAATCCCAGCACTCAGAAGGCAGCAGTAGGCAGACCTCTGTGAGTTCAAGGCCAGCCAAGTCTAGAGAGCTACTTCCAGAGTTCCAGGACAGCCAAGACTATACAAAGAAACCCTGTATTGAAAAACTAGGAAAAACAAAAAACAGACAAGCAAATGAACAACAAAAACTCACCTTAGGACACAAAGAAGCCTCTAGTCAGCTTCCCAGGCATTTAGTTGCTATTTTCTGGGCCATAAATTTGCTCAGCCGCCAAAAGTTCCTGTGGGAAACTAGCAGCCATTGCCAACATAGAATACAGCAAACCAAACAGGAAGGCAGGGAACCAGGCTGGGGAAAGATCATTTTAGAGGTAGGTTTACACACAGTATTTACTACCATAACCAGACAGTGACCAATCTGACTGCTATTGCTACCAGTGTTCCTTCCTTTAAGAAACAAACTTTCTTCTTCTTTTTTAATGTGGCCCTCATTAGCCTGGATCTTACTATATATATAGACTAAAAACCTTTCAAGTGTTAGGATTAAAAGTATTTGTGGGGGGCTGGAGAGATGGCTCAGCAGTTAAGCACACTGACTGCTCTTCAAGAGGTCCTGAGTTTAATTCCCAGCAACCACATAGTGGCTCACAGTCATTTGTAATGGGATCTGATGCCCTCTTCTGGTCTTCTGGTGTGTCTGAATAGAGCAATATAGTGAACTCACACATAAAATAAATAAATACATCTTTTAAAAAAAGCATTTGTGGGACACCATAACAAGACATTTAATAGGTTAGAATTATCAGGACAATGTAGGGGGATGCTGCCCCTTATTATATGAATATTTTATTGGGAATCCCCAAACAGCTACAATAATTAAGTCATGTTATAGTACAAAAGTTATCAGATTGCCTTTATTCAGATGAATAAAACTATATGACACAGAGAGGATTCAGGACTCAGGTTTATCTCCCTATACCTCTGGTGATGTCTGAGACAATAATTGAAAATGTGTAACAAAACGGATCATCAGAGGCCCCTACTAGGCAGGTGGATGTCCTAGATGCCAGTAGAATCAAACAAGAATGTCAACCTAAGACAGAGCCCAGGAAACCAGATCTGCACTGCATCAAGACATCTGCTGGGGGGCATCATTAAGGTTTAGGGGTATCATGGCTGCTAATCTTGGTCATCTAGCTGGGGAACTCTATGTACACTGTAGCTTGGGGTTCACCACCCTGCCTAGGGCTGACCTTGGGTGGGATAATGACATTCAGATACTTGTTGCATCAGAAGCAACAGGCCAGAGTAGAATGTGTAGCCAGCAGACCTTCTATAAGTGGCCAACCTTGCTCTATCCCCAAGCTTACTAGCTCATTAGGAGCCTTCCTGGTATCTCTGCTTTTCTCATTGGTTCTGAACCCAGAGCAGGCAGAATGGACGATTTCTCACTGCCCGGTCCACTCAAGCACATTTATACAGAAACATAAACCCTGACATAACATCAGACGGCATCCTCAACCGGAACAAACCAAACCCAAACTGTCAAGCGCTCACCTGTCTTGAGGTCCAGTGTCCCCCACCCGCCTTGAGAATCGGGCAGGATCCCTGATGCTTGGAGACTTGGGACTGGTCTCCGCCGTGCAGACCTTCCTCTCTGAAATCCCCAGGAGATCCAACCCTATGGCCAGGGGTGCTGAGACGCAGTTAACATCTGAGAAGGGACAGAGGCCGCTGGTCGCCTTAAAAAGCTCCCATGGGTCTGGTGGCTGGGACACGCTGCATCACCCCCACGCACCGAGAACGCGCAACGGGCACGAGCTGGGTCCAGAGAGGAAGGACCAAAACCCTGTCGCTCTGAAGGGCCAAGGTCGGCCGACAAAACCGCAGTCCCAACAAGATGTTCAGGCCCCCTAGGCCCTGTGCCACCGCCCCCGGCGCTTGGAGGACGCCCGGCCCGGCCCCCCACTTGCCAGGAGTTTCCGCGTTCGTTCGGCCCAAGAAAACCTGGTCCTGAGCAGCGCAGAGGCTGACAGTGGATCCTCGGCTCGCCGCCGAGGCGCCAGCTGTAGCCTGCTGTCCTCCGCCCCCCAACAGTGCTTAACAAGGCCGCCTCTCCTGCGCTAGCCCACCAGGGAGCCCCACCACGACCCCCCGACTACGGTCGCGGGCCGCCGCACAGACTGCCGGGAGCTGTAGTTTGCAGAACCAGCCCGGGGGCGGGGCAGACAACTCCCAGGAGGCCCTGCGCGTGACGCAATATGCTTAGGGTCAGGGGGCGGGGCCTAATAGCTACCAAGGGACCCGGAGCATGACGTACTTGTCTGGTCTGGCAGCAAAAGGACCGACAGCCGCGATATGTATGGCCAGCGGAAACTCTGCTTCTCTAAAGAAGAAACTGGAAAATCCTGCGTCCCGGTATCCTCGGAACGGAGAGTGAAGGTTGAGAGTTGATGCGCGCAAAGTCGCGCCCGGAAGTGCGTCTGGGCGGAGCCAACGCGCCACGTGTCTCCTGCGCAGTACAAGTTCCCAGGACGCTCTCTGTTGCCTTGGAGACAGAAGTTTCGGGTGACGTCTTGCATGAAATGGGTGGGGTTTCCAGAGATGAAGCGAAAATGCATTCAAAGTAATTCTTTTGGCTGTTTTTTTTCTTTTTGAAATAAGGTTTCACTATGTAGCAACATGTAGGAACATATAGCAACATAGCCTGGAACTCACTATGTTGACCTGACTGACCTCGAGCTCATGCAGCCCCACCGGCCTCTGCCTCCTGAGTGATAAAAATTAAAAGCAGGCACCACCACACCCAGCACGACTTAATTTGTTTTAAAATCAGAGTTGCGCCAAATTTTTTCCTTTGGTTTTCCTGTCGTGGATCTGGGGCAGGGTAAGGATCACTGGGGTCGACTGATCAACCCCCTACCCAGCAACTGATTTTAGTCCCACAGGCATAAAGATAAAAGGCAGTCATCCAGGCCTTTGTGTTTATAAACAGTATACTACCTTGATTTACATATCTCAGACAGTTCTGTGGAATTCCTCAGACCATAACAACTTAGTTCTCCAACAACCCTCCTCACAAGCTTTGTCCCCATGTGCAAGTTACCTCCACACGTATTCTAATTGACTCCTCACCCAGCTTGCTGTCCAGGTATATTCCACTGCTGCCTGCTGCACACTACCATTCTTGCAGACTTAGTTTTTCTGTTGTTCTTTTCTTTACATTTATTTATTGGTGGAAGTGGGGGTGGGCGGGAACACCAGTGCCATAACTCTCATATAAAGTCAGGGGCTCATGCAAGCATCTTTGCCTGCTAAATCATTTCACTGGCCATTTTTATTTTGAGACATCTTTTGCCCAGGTTGACCTCCAACACTGTAGCTCTGTAATCCTACAGTTTCAACCTTTCAGGTGCTGGAGTTAGGGGCATAAGTCACTCCTCCCAGCTCCAGCCTTGGATGTGTCAATAGGTTTCTAGTTTGTTTGAGTGGTTGGCTGGTTGGTAGATTAGTTGGTTTTTGTGATGGGGTCTCACTAAACAGCCCTGGCTGGCCTGAAATTCTCATGTAGCCTAGGCTAGCATATAACTCACAAAGATTCACCTGCCTTTGTTTTTTTTTTTTTTTGTTTTGTTTTGTTTTTCAAGACAGGGTTTCTCTGTGTAGTCCTGGCTGTCCTGGAACTCACTCTGTAGACCAGGCTGGCCTTGAACTCAGAAATCTGCCTGCCTTTGCCTCCCAAGTGCTGGGATTAAAGGCGTGCGCCACCACCGCCCAGCGATTCACCTGCCTTTGATTGTTTAGTTAGATTAAAGGCAAGCACCACTGTTTTGGGTCTAACCAAACTGGCTTTATATTGTGCTAGGTGAAATGACATTGAGAAGAGAGAAAATGAAGAGCTTAATACATTACAAGGCCTTTATTTTGGTGGGAAATCCTGCTGAGGGAGGTCTGTGGAGGGGGCAGGGAACGAGGTTGAAACATTTCTTTTTGGGCCCTGGCTGTTGCTAGGAGTGACCAAAGAATGATGGATGACTAGTGAGTGAAAGCGTGTGGCCAGGTGGTGGCACACACCCTTAATCCCAGCACTTGGGAGTCAGAGGCAGTTGGATCTCAATGAGTTCAAGGGCAGCCTCGTCTACAGAGTGAGTTCCAGAACAGCACAGAGAAAGGGGGGGAGGGGAGGGAGGGAGGGAGAGAGGGAGAGAGAGAGAGAGAGAGAGAGAGAGAGAGAGAGAGAGAGAGAGAGAGAGA
>NW_021619838.1:535272-573500 GCF_004785775.1 Grammomys surdaster | reverse complement strand
AGAGAGAGAGAGAGAGAGAGAGAGAGAGAGAGAGAGAGAGAGAGAGAATATATGAATATGTGTGTCAAGTGACCAGCAAACATCTCTTTTGAGCAGCCCTTATCAGGGAACCAATCTGCTGGGAGGCAGCGGCAAGAAGATAGACTTTTGCCTACCTATTGACTAGTTTTATCACCATTTTCCCATGGGATAGAACCTGATTTAGGGCAGGGGCATGTGCTTGCCACTGTTAATTCCTACCTGTTCTTTACATTTACCATAAATTAACTCAGTTATTCCTTCCTCAACAGTTGATGCTCACTGGGCTGAATATCTGGGGGTCTCTTCCTTAGCATCATTTTTCTCACATATCTACTTAGAAATCAGTTCAGGCTTTACTGTTCTTCTCTTCAGTATTCTCATGACAACCCAGTTTCAAGTCGCTGTCTCTCCTCCCTCCTCATAGCACAGCATGGTTTCCCTTAGAGTTACTGTCTTTACTGAGAAAAGATGGAGCTCCCTTTGAAGGTTTTACTTATCTCATGATTGTGTTCTGAATAACCAGAGCTGATAACCTAGGAAGCACTTTGATGAATACAAAAAGTTGACTTCTTTGTGTGTGTGTGTGCGTGTGTGTGTGTGTGTGTGTGTGTGTGTGTGTGTGACCTAGAATACCCCACTATTTATATTTTTGTATGTTTATTTTCTTAAAGAATAAATGAAAAAAAGAAGTTAGACTTTATTTCTGAAATGCTAATTACTGTAATTCTGGAAAACTTGAATGCACTGAGCCAAAATGGAAGAACTTTTTTGTTTGTTTGTTTGTTTGTTTGTTTTGAGACAGGGTTTCTCTGTATAACCCTGGCTGTCCTGGAACTCACTCTGTAGACCAGGCTGGCCTTGAACTCAGAAATCCACCTGCCTCTGCCTCCCAAATGCTGGGATTAAAGGCGTGCGCCACCACTGCCCGGCAAAGAACTTGTTGAAAATGCATGTCCATAGATAACATTAGGGATGGAACCTAGAACTTCATGTGTGATAGGCAAGCACTCTACCAATGAGCCACACCTCTAGCCTGCTTTCTAGTATTTTCGTTGTTGTTTTGTTTTTTCAGACAGGCTTCTCTACGTAGCCCTGGCTGTAGACCAGATCTACCTGCATCTATCTTCCAAGTCCTAGGACTGAAGACTTGTGCAACCACCATCCGGCCTGCTTTCTACTATGTTTATATGACTAGCCTTTTGCTGATCTGAGGTGGCTAGTTTCCAAATGTTCCAAAATCGTCACTTCTCTGTAACATTGTCCAAAACTAGTAGTTTTTCATGATTACTACATGAAGGAAAGGGGACCAATGATGGGTAATGATGACAGGAAACCAATGATGGAAGGGGATGTCCCAGCGGGCCCATGCCGAGGCATCTCTTCCCACTGAGGGACCAGCCACACGACAGTATAGTATAGAATAGAGTTTATTCAGGGCATGGGGAGGGGAGCCAGGAGGGTAGTAGAGGCAGAGAGAGAGAGAGAGAGAGAGAGAGAGAGAGAGAGAGAGAGAGAGAGCGCGAGCAGAGAGCAGAGGCTGGCCATGACCACGTGGAGAGGGGGGAAGGGAAGGGGGGAGGGGGCAGAGAACCTGCAGGCGAGGGATAAAGGGAGCAAGAGAGAGAGGGAGAGAGGAGGGGGCAGGCAGCCCCTTTAATTGTGGGCAGGGCTACCTGGCTGCTGCCAAGTAACTGTGGAGGTGGAGTTTAGACAGAATACTAACACTGCAGACCTCAAAGAGCCCTCTATTCCTGTGTTCCAACCTAGACCACACAGGTATCTGGTAGGAAGCTTTTCTCAACTGTCCTTAAGTTCTGAATTCTCATGTTTTGATTCCTGGAAACCACACTGTCTTTCTTCTTGGTTACTCTTTTTTGGCTGAAATGAGTCTTCTAGTAACGGCCTGGGAACAACGCATATGTGAATGTGTATTTATTCTACTGGGTCTGCCAGGCTCTCCTAGTCCTTGTGGGCTGACTGTGAACTTCTCATCTCTGCTACCTGTTTTCTCTGCAGGCTTGAAAACTCAGGCCAAGAAGTTGTTTCCTATAAACTAGGAAGGTAAAACTCACTACTAAACACATAGGAACCAGCCCCTACTTTGAACCAAATTCCTTAAACCCTCATATTATGTTCCTTCCCTGTTAGGCTCTGGCTTTTCATTTTAACCAAGCATAAGGTGCCTCAAGCAGGCAGGGAAGGACAGACACATCTTTACACAGTCTACCAAAAGTAAGACCTTTTCTATGCCCTCCCTTGTTCCTGAATAATGACACGGAGATGTTTATTGTAGAGAGAATCTTTTGTAAGCATCACCTGTCAATAAAAACTGCTTATGGCCAATTAGACTCAGGAAATAGGAGATGGGACATCTGGCAGGGATAGAAAAAATCCTGGGAAATACAAGTGTGGAAGATTTGCCCCCAGATTAAGAGAAGACAGACATAAGATGAGGGAAGGGCAGCTGGAGAGATGCCTCACAGGTTAGGAGCACTGACTTCCAGAGGTCCTGAGTTCAATTCCCAGCAACCACATGGTGGCTCCCAACTATCTGTAATGGGATCCAATGCTCTCTTGTGGTGTGTCTGAAGAGAGCTACAATGTACTCATATACATAAAATAAATAAATAAAATAAATCAGTGGGCTCATACTAGTGTGACCTGTACTGGTCAGACACCTGCTGGCTTGAGGAGCCACCTCTTGGGTAAGAGAACAATTTCCCAGAGTGGGTGAGAGGTGGATCTGGGGAGATGCAACTCCTGGTTACAGCCAGAAGGCAGAAATGACTCTCCCTGTGACTGAAAGGCTAATGACAGCATAAGGTTTGAGCTAAATAGCAGAAGCCACACAGAGAAACAGAAAACATTCAAACACAGCCAAACTTTGAATCAGGTAAAATGTCTAAATGCTAACAATAGAAAAAGACTGGATGTGAAAGTCACAGTTAGGTAAAGATAATTTAAAATGAATAAAATAAAAGGGAGTAAGATAAATAAGATTAAAAACAACAACACAGGTTTTGGACTGTAAATAATGCCGTTTTTAATGGCTTAAAGATAGAAACAAAAGAGAAAGAGATAAACAAAAATGAAATAAATAACTTAATTGAAATGGTCACAGTACCAGTTATGAGGGTTACCATGCTGGTAACCCTTCTTAATCATACTGGCTTTCCGTATCTTCTCAAAGAAAAAGGTTTAACAAGAAAAAGAAATGAAAAACAGAAACAGTCCTTAGAAGAAAAACGGAGACAAGCCTTAGATGAAAATTAGACAAAACACAAAATTGAGAGAGATATTAAGAGAGAGACAGAAAAAATAAGGCTAAAGCCACCATATAATGCTTAGTGACTTGAAGAGGTTTGTCCCCTATAGACTCATGTGTCTGAGTGCTTGCCCCACAGGTAGTGACACTATTAGGAGGTGTGCCCTTGTTAGAATAAGTGTGGCCTTGGAGGAAGTGTGTCACTGTGGGAGTGGCTTTGAGGTCCTATGCTCAAGCTCCACTCAGGGTGGGAGAGACAGTCTTCTCCTGGCTACCTTTATATCAGGAAGTAGAACTTTAGACTCCCTCAGTCCCACATCTGCCTGAATGATGCCATGCTTCCTGCCATGCCAATAATGGACTAAGTCTCTAAAACTGTAAGCCAACCCCAATTAAATTACTTTATACGAGTTGCTTTGGTTACGTTGTCTCTTCACTGTCACTAAGACATAATGAAAATCAGGAAGGTTAGAAAAATAACTTTAGCTTATCCTGTTAGTATCCAACGAATGCCAGCAGAGGCTGGACATCCACGGGGATTTCAGGAATATGTGTGGTGCTCTGTAAATGTATTGGATTTGAGAAAATTTAAGAAGTTTAACCAATTATGAAATGCATTCACCATTTGTGAAGCAGATATTAAATTCTTGGGCAAGTCAAAACGGAATAATCCCCCAAGACTGAAAAGATATGATGAGCAATATTAGAACATGGTCCAAAAATACAGTGGTGTTCATGGAAAAGAGATGAAGCTAGGGAGATAATACAGAGATAGGCCAGAGGTAGCCGGGTGGTGGTGGCACATACCTTTAATCCCAGCACTTGGGAGGCAGAGGCAGGCAGATTTCTGAGTTCGAGGCCAGTCTGGTCTACAGAGTGAGTTCCAGGACAGCCAGAGTATACAGAGAAACCCTGTCTCAAAAAAACAAAAACCAAAAACCAAAAAAAAAAAAAAAAAAAAAAAAAAAAGGCCAGAGGTACTAATTTCTCGAGATAAGTTACTAGGTGAAGGTCCACATGCAAGTCATACGTGGCACCCTTGGCACCTTGGCATTGTGCCACATGGCAGCTTTAAGTGATTGAGACAAGGTTGAAGAAAAGACCTGAACCATTAACTCAAATTATGCAAGGTCCAAAAGATTGACTTCAGCTACGGATAGAAGAGTATCAGATCCACAAGTGAGAAAGCATTGATTGCACCTTTAGCTTTTGAAAACACTAATGCTGAATCCAAGAGGGTGATGAGGCCTTTAAAGGCAAGATCAGCACCAATAGATGAATTGATTAGAAATACAGTTGGCATTTGATCTAACTGATATGATATGGGTTTATTAGGAGAAGTGATCAAAAAAGGTTTTGAAAAAAATCCAAAGTGCCAAATGTTTTAATTGTGGTGAGTAAGTTCTGCAGAGACTATCTTATCAACGTCACCTGTCAATAAAAGTTTATGGCCAATGAGCTAAGGAAAATAGGAGGCGGGACATCTGGCAGGGATAGACTTCTGGAAAATAGTGAGAGGGGTGGGAGATTTGCATGGGAAAGCTGAGGAGACAGCTGAACTCAGAATAGAATCAAGGTGAGATTTGCCTCAGGAACTCTGAGGAGATGGATGTAAAAAGACAAGGAGAGGAAGCTAGCCAAGTAGCTGAATCCAGGTTAAAATAAAAGGAATAGCAAGAGCAAGCCAGAGAACAACCCAAACCTTATGGCCCAGGCATTTATGGATAATTAGTCTCAGAGTTGTTATTTCTGGGACCAGGGGCTGGGAAGGAAAAACTGGATTTATATTTTACAAAGGTCATTTCAAAAAGAATTGTAAACAGAACCAGAATAGTTCCAGAAAAAGGTATCAGCCTTCTGGGCTATGTAAAAGTGTAGCAAAGATGGGCTCTAGACTATTGAGTGTAGATCAACAAGGGAGAAACAGTGTAACTCCTTGCCGGAAAACGCCCCACTGCTCTGCAAGAGGCCCCAGTATTAAATGGAAATCAGCCATTTCAAGTCAGCGATGAAGATACTCATCCACAGAACAATTAAACAGTCCTGCTCTAAATATAAACATTAGTAACTCAGATATCAAGGTCAGAGCAGGTTCAATAGCTAAAACAGAAGACTCAGGAAAGACCAAGAAACAGGTGTTTTGGCAAACGTCTATAAATGATCAGAGGACAAAACTTAAGGAATTTATAAATAATATTGAAATTAAAGATGTGGTAAACACTGGAACAGATGTAACAATAATATCACCAAAATCTTGGCCTCAAAATTGGCCTCTTCAGAAGTGTTTAGATATATAATTTCTAGAGGTTGGAAGTTTATCCCAGATAATGTGTACAATGGGCTAAATGTATAAGGCTTGAAGCACAGATTGGAAAATTAAGGCCATATATGGCTGATATGTCCATGAATTTATGGAAAAGAGATCTGTTGTAGCAATCAAAAGCACAGATTCCCATTCCTCCCCACTTAGGGACAAGATATACAATAAGAGATATTCCTGATGAAGATATTAAAAAATCTTATCAAGGCCGGGCAGTGGTGGCGCATTCCTTTAATCCCAGCCCTTGGGAGGCAGAGGCAGGCAGATTTCTGAGTTGGAGGCTAGCCTGGTCTACAGAGTGAGTTCCAGGACAGCCAGAGCTACACAGAGAAACCCTGTCTCAAAAAAACAACAACAAAAAAATCTTATTAAGAACAACACTCGTGGGGGTTGGTGAGATGGCTCAGTGGGCATCAGTTGGTGAGAAAGCACAGACCACTAGCTGCTCTTCCAGAGGTCCTCAGTTCAATTCCCAGCAACCACATGGTGGCTCAGCTAGCTATAAAGGGATCCGATGCCCTCTACTGATATGCAGTGTACATGCAGACAGAGCACTACTACATTAAAAAATATATATACAAGAGTACACTGTAGCTGTCTTCAGACACACACCAGAAGAGGGCATCTAGATCCCATTACAGATGGTTGAGAGCCATCATGTGGTTTCTGGGAACTGAACTCAGGCCCTCTGGAAGAGCAGTCAGTGCTCTTAACTGCTGATCCATCTCATCAGCTGAGTCAGGTGCAGATATTTACACCCAACCAATGGACAAAAGTTGCTGACTCCTGTGGTTAAATTAGGGAAGGGCTGGAAGAAGCTGAAGAGGAGGACGACCCTGTAGAAGGACCAGCAGTCTCAACTGTCCTGGACCCCTGAGATCTGTCAGACACTGGACCACCAACTAGACAGCATACACCAGCTGATATGAGGCTCCTAACACATATACAGCAAAGGACTGCCAGGGCTGGACTCAGTCAGAGAAGATGCACCTAACCCTCAAGAGATTGGAGGCCCCCGGGAGTGGGGAGGTCTAGTGGGGTGGAAGGGGGGGTTGGGGACATACTTGAGATGGGGAAGAGAGAGGGAGGTATATGGGATATGGAACAATCAGAGGGTGGACCAGGAGGGGGATAAAATCTGGATTGTAAAAAAAAAAAAAAAAAAGATTAAATAAAATTAAAAAGGAAAAAAAGGAACCACATGCTCAAAGGAAAACAAAACAAAAAACAAAAACAAAACAAAAACCCATAAATAAACAAATTGGGAAAAAAACAGTCATGGATGGTCTACGTTGTCCATAAACTAGATGCAGCAGAGGCTGGCTCTTCAACATATCAGATTTGACATGGGGAGACCTTGAAGATCTTGGCTGTAAACAGAAAGAAAGAAAGAAATTAAGACAAAAAAGCAAAAACATTAAAGTATATGCTGATCCCTCTACATGGCAACAGCTCTGAGACTGGCTGAGGCATGAAAATGTTTGCAGTCAGAACTTCAGCAATGCATAGCCAATAAAACTTGTTGGCAACAGAGTCCTTGAGACTTATTATGGCATAGATAGAAACTTGTATTGCGGTTTGGTTATACAATCTAAACCATCTTATAAAGACAGGTGCTTAAACAGAGAGCAAAGAAGAGAATTATCTTTAGCTAAATTGTTCGCATTGTACAGTCTATACATATGTTAATGCAGAAATGTGTATTACCTATAAAGGCCTTTGTGTTCACAGAGTAAAGCAACCAGACAAGCAGCCCACCATTGAGGATGCTGAGACATATTTATTCCAGCACCCTGTTTGACCTCAGCTGTTTCATCAAAACTTGCTTCCAGAGCAACTTCAAAGAAAGCTGTTGACCCCAGGTAACCCCAATTTGTCCAGCTTCACAGACTGTTCCAGTCAGGACTTCAGTTAAGCCCTGAACTTTCTTAGTATGCAGAGACTGGTCAGCAAATGCTACAGCAAACTTTCTTAAGACTTGAGCAACATCTCAATGATCTTAGGGACCCCAGAAGAGAATGATGCCAAGAGGTGGTGTGTGTGGTTTTGGTTCTTCAGTGAGTGATGGATGCTTGTTAACATCTAAAGGGGATTGGTTACAAGTTGTTAATGGTCTTGGTCAGGGAGGAAACAAAATAAGAGAGGTTAGATTCAGGGATTTCTCTTTTGTTCCTTGATCTTTCTTTTTCTCCTATCTAGTGTTAGAGAAAAAGTGGGGAGAAGGGATGAAAAGAAGGGGAGATTCAGGAATGATAGGATAAAAGAGAAGATTACTAAATCTATCCTTAAACTAAAGAACATCAACAAGCCAAATAGTTTTACTGGTATAGATTACTGTATATTGATATAAATTTAAGATTATAGTTAGCTACAACACGACATATATGTACATACATAGTTTCAACTCTTATTTAAGGTATTATACCTATGCAACTCATTTAAAAATATAATGTGAAGTTCTAGTCTTTGAAAGCTGTCACTGCCAACTGTTTAGGATAATTAAAAATGAAAATTGGTAGTCAATCAATCAAACTTGTATCATGATAGGCTCTTGTTTATTTACAGAAATAAGGTTTATTTAGCATCCTGTAGCTGTTTTCAAAGTTGAACAGGTAGTATATAGCTAGAAAGAAAGCAACGTTTGACTAATCAGATATACTACAAATAGATAAATGGTCTTCAGAAACCTCAGAGATCTACAGAATATGGCATTTAAAGGTTTTTAAAAATTTTATGTATATGAGTATGCTGTCTTAGCCAGGCGGTGGTGGCGCACACCTTTAAACCCAGCACTTGAGAGGCAGAGGCAGGTGGATTTCTGAGTTTGAGAGTTCGAGGCTAGCCTGGTCTACAGAGTGAGTTCCAGGACAGTCAGGGCTACACAGAAAAACCCTGTCTTGAAAAACCAAACCAAACCAAAAAAAAAAAAAAAAACCACTTAAAAAAAAAATGAGTATGCTGTCTTCAGACACACCAGAAAAAGGCATCGAATACCATTAGAAATGGTTGTAAGCCACCATGTGCTTGCTAAAAATTGAACTCAGGACCTCTGGAACAGCAGTCAGTGTTCTTAACTACTGAGCCATTTCTCTCCAGCCCCTAAGAGTCCTTAATTGGTCTCTTTTGATTTGTACCTTTTATGACTGGATTTTGTGCAGATCTATCTTATATCCTAGATCATTAATAGAATTTCTTCTTTGTATTTTTTCAAGAGCAAATTATAATCCCCAACAAGGCAAAATTCTCTTTACTTAATCAAACATGTTTTCTATGGTATCTCCATCTGAATCAGTCAGCAAGATATTGTCCATATAGTAGTGAATTATAGATTGAAGAAACTCCTTATCAATTATTTTTAGTGTCTATTGTACAAAATATTGGCCTAAGGTAGGACTATTTAACATTCTTTGTGGGAATAGTGAAAACAGATCTTTCTCTATCTTGTTCTTGTATAGTGTTTTTAAAAAGCAGTCTTTTAAATCAATTACTATTATAGGTCATGCCTTATGTAACAATGAAGGCAATGGGATTCCAGGCTACAAAGAACCCATTGGCTGAATGATTGTATTGAATGGTCTCAGATTTGTCAACACCCTCCATTTTCCAGATTTCTTTTTAATGATAGACAGGAGCATTCCAAGGGCTGGTGGACTTTTCTATATGTTGAACCTCCAGCCACTCTTAAACTAGCTGTTCTAGTGCTGAAATTTTTTCTTTTGTCCATAGATCACTGTTCTATCCAAACAACCTTTCGGTCACCAACATTATTGGTAGGGCCATTAGTGTTCTCCCAGCAATCAAGTTGGAGAATCAGCCTCTGCTGGGTCCTGCTTATGGAAAAAAGGGAGATGTTGGAGTGATGTTTTTGTACACTATGTGAAGATGTGTCTCTGACCTCCTTGCCTGCCTAAGTTGGGACTTCTGATTGGTTAAAATAAAAAGCCTATATCAAAAGTCAGAATAATAAGGAGGAACTTACAGACAGAGAGAGGAACTCTGAGGAGTCAGGTATGGGAAATGTAGACAACCAGATACAGAGGGAAAAGCAGGCCAGGAAGGAGCAGTAACTAACCAGCTATGTGATATAACTTGGATTAGTATAAAAAGGGTTGAGTTACTAGTTAGTGGGGAACAATGTCTATCTATAAGCTTAAAAGCTTATAAATAAATATCTCCTCCATGACATTATTTGGGAACTGGGGTGGGTATAGAAAGGCCCATAGTTACAAAAACAGAGCCCTGTGCATTCCTAGTGGGAATGGAAGTTATTGTCATGGATGTGGCTCCTCAAATATTGTGAGCTAGAAACTTCATTTATAGCTATAGAACAAAGGAATTGAAATGTTTAGGGATGGAGAGATGGCTCCTAGACAGAAAAGAAAATATTTAGGTAGGAAGCTGGAGAAATGGCTTAGCTGTTAAGAGTAGTAGCTCCTCTTCCAGAGGACCCCAGTTTGGTTTCCAGGACCCACACTAGGGCTAACAACCATCTATGATTCCAGTTCCATGGGATCCAACACTCTCTTTGGACCTCTCTGGGCACTACACACACACGTGGTGTACAGATATACTCTCCATGTAACTAAGGATTAGACTCCCTCCATCTTCCAAGTTCTGGGATCATGGAAATATGTACTGTCCCTAGTTTACAGTGCTGGGGATCAATCCCAGGACTTCATGCATGCTGGATGAGCACTGTGCCAACTGAGCCACAACCCTAGACCTTAAAATGACTTAATTTTCTTTTTTAGTTACCTTTAGGTGTTTATGTCTGTGTACATTTTCACGTGTGCATGTACCTCTAGAAACCGAGGTGCTGGATCACCCAACACTGGAGTTACAGGTGGTTGTGAACTGACTGAACTCAGGTTCTCTACAAGAGCAATGAGTGTTCTTAATCTCCATCTCTCTAGCCCATAAAATGGCAAATTTTATGTTAGCAAATTTCATTTAAATTCAAACTAAATCTGAAAGTATCCCCCCAAAAGATTCAGGGTCCAACCTATGGTTTCCCAAGGGCCACATGAAGGTATTTGAGGAACAGAGTCAATATTGACCATATAGAACTCTACCTCATAAAATATGTAATAAAATGTGTAGGAGTCTGTTATGACAATGGAGAGACTCTTTTTAAATGAGGGAAAAGTAAGACAAAGGTGGTGCACACCTTTCATCCCAGCATTCAGGAGGCAGATGCAGGTGAATCTCTATGAATTTGAGGCCAGCCTGATCTACAGAGCGAGTTCCAGAACAGACAGGGATGTATAGAGAAACCTTGTCTTTTTAAAAAAAACAAACAAACCAGGGAGGCCAGGCAGTGGTGGCACACGCCTTTAATCCCAGCACTTGGGAGGCAGAGGCAGGCAGATTTCTGAGTTCGAGGCCAGCCTGGTCTACAGAGTGAGTTCCAGGACAGCCAGAGCTACACAGAGAAACCCTGTCTCGAAAAACAAAACAAAACAACAACAACAACAAACAGGTGGTGGTGGCACACACCTATAATCCCAGCACTTTCGAGACAGAGGCAGGCAGATCTCTGTGAATTTGAGGGCAGTCTGGTCTAAAAAGCCAGCTCCAGGACCACCAGGGATACAAAGAAAAACCCTGTCTCAAGCAAACAAACAGACAAACAAACAAATCAATGACTGAGCTGACAAAGGGAGGAGAAAAACAACCTCAGAATACCATGACTATAAGACACGGGGTGAGACTAGGCACTGTTAGGAGATGTGAGAGGCAACAAGAAGGATAAAGGATGGAAGTGGTTTTGGAATAACAAGTGAGTGAGATATGCATATTAATCCACTCGGCGATTCTGTATTTCATGAATGCACTACAATTGGTAAAACTTTAGTTGCCACAACTAAACAGCACAGACAGCTGTCTGCCACCAGAGGGTGTCTGACAACCCAGAAATGTCTGTGATGCCAATGAAGAACTCAGGAAGTGTCCCTGTGACTGGAAAGACTGAACTCAGTTTATGGGAATCAGTAGCTTGACAGATTTAGCATGACTGTAACATTTTAAAAGTTTATTATTATTGCGCATGATACATGATCATGATATACAGCAGATAAGCATACGGCAGGGTCCAAATTTGTAGTGTTAGTTTTTTTCTTTCCATCATGTTATCAGTTTGTTCATGGCAAGTATTTTTTTTACCAGAAGAGGGATCTCAATAGCCTTATAACATTACGTTTTCATACAAAAGAAGATGGGGAAATATCCAGAGATGACTTCTGGCTCCACAAAGAAACTTTACAAGTACTTTTCTCAAGGGGAAAACCAGGAAGTCATATGAGAGATCACTTCTAGGGCAGGAGGGCATGGTGCCTTCCCACCTAAAGTCCCACTGTTATGTGACAGAGTTTTCATGGAGAGATGAATCACACACACACACACACACACACACACAGAGAGAGAGAGAGAGAGAGAGAGAGAGAGAGAGAGAGACAGAGAGACAGAGAGAGAGAATATAGCAAGGAAGCCCAGTACATACTAAAATAACAATTGTGTCTGTGTCTAGTTTGGTGAACAAATTCTTTCAACATATTTTTATTGATTCTTTGGGAATTTCACATTATGCACTCTGATCATACTCAGGGTGTTTCTCAGTCCTCCCATGTCTGCTCTACACCAAAAAAAATAAACATTTTTTAAAAAACTTTAATATTTATTTTCCACATATTCCCCTCCCATACCCCACCAGAAGCTGCCCACTGTGGAGAGCTTCAACATCCTTGTCACACTTTTTTTTTGTTTTGTTTTTTTCGAGACAGGGTTTCTCTTTATAGTCCGAGCTGTCCTGGAACTCACTCTGTAGACCAGGCTGACCTTGAACTCAGAAATCTGCCTGCTTCTGCCTCCCAAGTGCTGGGATTAAAGGCGTGCGCCACCACTGCCCGGCCTTGTCACACTTTTTAATAATTGTCTTTGATGGCTTCCTGTTTAGGTTGCTACTTTAAGGGCTGGTAGCTAGACTAGAGGTAGGGGTTGTCATGAAGCATTCCATGTCCCTCTTCTCAACTATGCATCTGCAGTCATCAGCGTCGCTGCCAAAGTAGCTTCCTAGCTTATTACAGTTCAAGTGAGCAAGAATCATCGGCTTCCTCACGGTTTCTGTTGACAGCACAGACCTTGAACATGGTCTCCGCCCCCTGCCCCCACCTCTGGCTGCAGTAGGCCCACATACCCAGACAAGGTCCTTGGAGGCAGCTCAGACCATGGTCCTCACTATGGCCTCAGGTGACAGCATAGCCCATGGACATCAACATGGCTTCAGGTGGCAGCCCAGACCAGGACATCTGCATGCTCTCAATAGTAACATTGGCCACAGACATCAATGCAGACCTCAGCGGTGGTGGTACTACGGATCCAGACATGGCCCTCAGTGGCAGCAGGGACCCAGACATCACCATGGCTCCAGGTGGCTGTGTGGACCACTCAGATCAGTATGGCCCCTGTGGTGGTTTGAATATGCTTGGTCCACAGGAAGTGGCACTATTAGGAGGTGTGGCCTTGTTGGAGTGGGTGTGGCTTTGTTGGATGAAGTAAGTCACTGTGGTGGTGAGCTTTTGAGGTCCTATGTTCAAACTTTGCCCCGTGAGTCAGCCGCTGTGGACAGTCCCAAGCAGTCCCATATCCATCACCTGGGGTTAAAATGAAAACTCATTCTTATAATATTTCTGAGTTTTTAAAGATATTAAAATTCTTACTACAGATATATAAATGCTAGGGCCCCGAGAGGTGGGCTTGGTTGTTGTTGGTCATTCAGGGAGTTTGGTTGCGGTTTGTTAGTAGTCGCGCTCAAAGAAATAATAAGAAAAAAAAATTAAATTCAGAGATCTCTATCTCTCTTTTCTCTCTCCTTCTTTCTCTCCTATCTAGCAGTGGGTGAAACTCGGGGGATAAAGGGTGGGAAAAAGAAGAACCCACAAAGAAGCTGAGACCGGTTACAAGCGGCTTCTCAATTTGGGGCTCGTAAATTAAGGATAAAAATGAGAGATTTGATTTCAAATCTCCTGCTGTAGAGAAAACAGCGGGGGATGAAGGGTTGAAGGGATGGGTGTTTTTTCTTCAAGAGGCCAGCAGAAAGTTTACTGTGGCTGCTACCTGTAGCTTTGTGCCTTCCACCTGATCTTTTTGTTTCTCAAAATAACTACTCTGAGATTTCCGTTATGAATAAATGCCTAGGCCAATAACCTTGGCTCTATTCACCGACTATCTCATATCTCAGTAATCCAGTTTATTCTATTCTAAGTGTGCAACATGGCTGGTTATCGTTTTCTCAGTTTCCTGGTTTTTTTCTTCCTCTGAGTTTTGGGCAAATCTCCAAACCCCTCCTGCCATGACTGTTTTCCCAGAACATCTCTCTCTCTCTCTCTTTCTCTCTCTCTGCCAGAACTCTCACCTCCTTTTTCCTGCCTCAGTTCATGGGTCATAGGCATGCTTATGGACAGGTAATGCTTCTATAGAGTACAAGAAATTCTCCCTACAGCTACTAAAAGGTCACGAGCAGCTTGTAACAGATCACAGCAGGCCAAGATGGTTACACGAGGGGAGTTTTATTAAGAGGGTGGGAAAGCAGGAGAGAGAGAGAAGAGTAGAGAGGGTAGAGGCTGGCCATGACCACGTGGAGAGAGGGGGAAGGGAAAGGGGAAGGAGAGAGGACAACCTGCAGGTGCTGAGTCGAGAAGCCAAGAGAGAGAGGAGGAGCCAAGCAGCCCCTTTTATAGTGGGCAGGGCTACCTGCCTGTTGCCAGGTAACTCTGGGGAGGAGCATACCTGGCTGTTGCAGGTGGAGTTTAACAGATTACTAACAGCTACTGCTGGAATATTTCCCAAGAGTGGATTTTCCATTTGTTTTTCTTTTTCTTCTTATATTTTTTTCAAAGTTCTTCTTATATTTTGTTTCAATAAAAGTTGAAAAACTAACTGAGCAGTTGGAAAAACTGGGTGGAGATGGAGGGGCCTGAGAACGAAGGGGAAAACAGTAAGTGGCTCTACTCTTTGTTTTCTGAAAGGTTTGCAGAATTGGCTGTGCAACTGGAGAGGTTGTGGGTAGATGCAGAAGCAAAGAGCATCAAGTAAAAGAGAACAAAGAGGCTAGGCCTAGTGGCTGAGCAAGCCAGCAGGAGTTTCTGGCATGAGGAAAGAGGAAAGACACTGTGCGGTCAGGTCAGAGAAAAGCTGAAAGACCCAGAGGGCAATCTAACGAAACAGCCCATTCTGAGAGAACCAATTGAGTGTGAGGAGGGGCAGCCCAGGGTTATGAGGTCACCATCAGCCTTCCAGTGGGGAACAAGGTTATGTCGAGGTAGGATGGCATCCTACAGAAAGGATGGATCTAAGGCATTTTAATGTTGGGAGCCGCAATCTCCGTAACTCGATGGCGACGGCGACTGCTTCCGGGTTCCTCACAGAAGGCCTGGATGCTAGTGCGCATGCGAGAGCCACGCGCGCCTTTCATGCTAATTTAGGCTTACGCCAGGGACCAATCCAGATTAGACATGACATGTTCCGAGCACTGACTGACCATCCAGGATCTGGGGGCTGGGACTTTTGGGGCTATATAAGCAGCCGCCTTTCGGCAGTTCGGGGGCCCTCTCGCCTGCAACCTAAAAGAGCTGTGATAAACTGCGTGTCGTGTCAGAAGAATTCATCGTGTGTGGCGTCTTCCTTATCGGCGAGGCCGGCGCTACGCATTTTAAAGAGGCCGTGATTTCACATGGGATGTGTGGTAATCATTATTTAATCTCTATTGAGGGTTTCTACTCTCCCTTTGGTTATTCAGTTCCCAGATAAAAGATATACAAGTTTTATATTTATAGTAAGCCTTTAATGCGTTAGAGCTGGGCAGATATCTACCTTCTATGATATTGCGTCTACTTCCCCATTAATTTTTTTTTGTTTTTTCAAGACAGGGTTTCTCTGTGTCTACTTCCCCATTAATAACCCTTCGTTTTATAACGTCCCATCTGGGCTGCTCTTAACTCCAGTTGTTCAGCTTTCATGTACATGTTTTCATGACTCAACTACCCCAAAGTGTCTTCTTCCTTCTCATGGTCTCCTGCCTCAGACCGCAAGCCCAGGAACCAAAACCCTGCCTCTCTCTCTCTCTCTTCTGCTCACCTATGGGCTGCAGACATCTTTATTCACCAATCAGGAGCCACTTGGATCTATGAGAGAATCTCCTCGTCCCTGGGGGGTAACCAGGGTCAGTATTTAGCATTACAATACACAGCAACAGGCCAAACCTCAATAGGGATGCACTCACCTTCTACGAAACAAATTCTAAGTAACTACTTACTAAAAATAGAATTATTCCCCAAGACCTGAAGGGATCGGTAACAGCTGTACTAGAGGCCAGTCTGCAATTGCAAGTTAACATGGTGGACAGAAAAAGCCAAGAATATTGAACAGCAAAACAGAGAGAGAAGAATGAATACAGTCAATGGCTAGTTGCTAGACAAAAGGCGGTACTCTGATATCCAGGAACAGATTCGATTTTATGATACAATAGAAAATGTCATTTAGCATCATTTAGCTTGGGACAAAGTTGAGGAGCATGTCGGGGAAGTCCTCCTCATTTACAAAGATTATACAAGGCTCTGGAAAAGGCTTCACTGATTTCTTTTTACAAAGATTAGTCTCAGCTGTGAACAAAGCTATATCAGACCCTGATGCAAGGCAGATGTTGATAGAGACCTTGGTGTTTGAAAATGTGAAAACCGGCCGGGCGGTGGTGGCGCAAGCCTTTAATCCCAACACTTGGGAAGCAGAGGCAGGCAGATTTCTGAGTTTGAGGCCAGCCTGGTCTACCGAGTGAGTTCCAGGACAGCCAGGGCTACACAGAGAAACCCTGTCTCGGAAAAAAAAAAAAAAATGTGAAGGGGCTGGAGAGATGGCTCAGTGGTTAAGAGCACTAACTGCACTTCCAGAGGTCCTGAGTTCAAATCCCAGCAACCACATGGTGGCTCACAACCATCTGTAATGATATCTGATGCCCTCTTCTGGTGTGTCTGAAGACAGCTACAGTGTATTCATATATAATAAATAAATAAATCTTTAAAAAAAAATGTGAAAACCGAATGTAAAAAAGTTATTAGCTAATTAAAGGCATAAGCAGCTCCTATGGACAAGTGGATAAGGGATATAACCTACATTGGTTCTAATGTGTACCATGCAAATAATAGGTCAAGCTTTAACTAGTGGTCTCAGATCTCAGGTCTCAGCTTTGATTTGCCTCCTGCTTAGCAGAGACATGGTTATGCCAGCTGCAGATAGTTTCTGTGTTTGTGTGACATATGATAGTCTGGGAAATATTCAGAGGGTATATAAATGCTAGAGCCATGCGTGGCAGGGTTGGTGGTTATTGGTCATTCAGTGAGGTTAGTTACAATTTGTTAGTAGTCATGCTCAAAGAGGAAACAAGAAGAAACTAGATTCAAGGCTGGCGCTCTCTCTCTCTCTCTCTCTCTCTCTCTCTCTCTTTCTCTCTTATCTAGTGTGATGGGGGTAAAACTGGGGACTAAAAGGTGGGAAAAAGAAGAACCTACAAAGTATCGAAAGACCAGCTACACATTTGAATATGTAGACAAAAAGGAAAAGTTCCTAGGAAACCTGAGTAGACTAAACCACCAAATTGGCCAGAGATAAAATGGACAGGGGTCAGTAGATCTTCAGATATCTTGAACCCAGACCTGCTAGCTGTTCCTATGCGGGGCAGCTGAGTTAATGTTGACTAGCTGATGCTATGCAGCCCACCAAACCATGATGACAATTATGGCACAAGCTGGCTGTACATTCCTAATGGACCTTAGTGTATACTGGCTCCATAAGGGATCCTTAGAGTAAGAACAACCCAAGCAACCTGGATCACCTTTCTATGCCTTTTTGTTGACCCTTGGAGAGGTCACTGTAAGGCCCAGAAGAGGCTGGACCCCTGCTCAAGTCCCAGGGACCGGTGCCCACCACCACCACAGAAGTCGGCACTTGATGTAATTAGCAAGAGGCTTTTACTAGTAAACTAGCATGCTGGGACTCAGTCTCATACCTCCTCAAGAAGGAGACAGAGTGAGCCCCGAATATCAAAATACACAGGTTTATAAAGACAGAAGCCACAGGATGGGAGGGGGCTGGGTAATAGGGGCTTCTTAGGCGGGAAGCTCTTGATTGTATTTATTGGCACACAGCTGGGAAACTTAAGAGCCAGGATATTCCAGGCAGGAGTGCACTCTCTTATCGGCACACACAGAGCTGGGAAACTGAGGTGCCAGGATGTTCCAGGAGTGCACTCTCTTAATTGGTATGTTCTGCCTTGGGCCTTTCCCCAGGAGTTCACGAGTTCATGGTCCCATGTTATTCTGAGATACTGGCCAATTAAAAAATTTTCTTACAGTCACATGAGAATTCTTTTGTCTGATGTTTTTGCTCAATACATTTTAGGCAAAAGTTGACATCTTGCCCAAGGCAACCTAAATAGGTTTTGGGGAAAAAAGCATGGGGAGGGTCCAGGCAACAGAAATCCCATGTGATACCTGGTTCTACTTCCCTGTCTCAGGAACCTGTTGTCTTAGTTAGGGTTTTACTGCTGTGAGCAGACACCATGACCAAGGCAGCTCTTACAAAGGACAACACTTAATTGGGAATGGCTTACAGGTTCAGAGGTTCAGTCCGTTATCATCAAGATGGAAAGCACGGCAGTGTCCAGGCAGGCATGGTACAGGTGGAGCTGAGAGTTTTACTTCTTATTCTGAAGGCAGCTAGGAGAAGACTAGCTCCCACATGGCTAGAAGGAGGATCTCAAAACCCACCCCCACAGTGACATAGTTCCTCCAACGAGGCCACACTCCCTAACAGTGCCACTCCCTGGACCAAGCATATTCAAACCACCACACCTGTTTTCTTCTCTGTACCAAGTGCTATCAGCTGGCTGGCTGAGGTGGTGGTTGAGTGGTTCTTTGGGCTCTGTTGCCATCCTTTATCCTGCCATTCTGCACTAAAGAGTCACGTGAGGCTCCCTAATCACCTAAAGTTCTCCAACAAAGCCCTTCCTCCAAATATTTCTATCTCTTTCCAGTATCCCTACCCTGGATACCAAGCTTTTAATACAGGGGAAACATTTGACACCCAAATGAGAGCAGGGACTTGGAAAGTTGAGGCCTCCATACCATGATTTTCAGATGAGAAGGCAGAAGTCTGAGGGATGAGGCAGGAGCTTCCAGCCTGCTGGTCAGCATGCTCTGAAGACATACTGAAAATGTTATTGTTGTTAGTATTCTGTCTAAACTCCACTTCCACAGTTATCTGGCAACAGCCAGGTGTGCTCTTCCCCATAGTTACCTGGCAATAGCCAGGTAGGCCTGCCCGCTATAAAAGGGGCTGCTTGCCCTCTTCTCTCTTGCCTGTAGCTTCTCTCTGCCCCTCCCCCTCCCCTTCCCCCTTTCTCCACGTGGTCATGACCGACCTCTCTACCTCTACTTCTCTGCTCTCCCTCCCACCCCCTCTCTGCCTCTGCTACCCTCCTGGCTACCCTCCCCATGCCCTGAATAAACTCTATTCTATGCTATACGGTGTGTGGCTGGTCCCTCAGGGGGAAGAGATGCCTTGGCATGGGCCCGCTGGGATGTCCCCTTCCCCTATGTCTCTCCCAGCACCCACAGAGAATACTCTTAATCTCTTTATCTTTTTATAAATACAACAATTGTAGGTCACTGAACAGAGAGCACTGGATCAGGGCATATTGGCTGGCCCCTTTGTTAGTTTCCTATTGCTATGACAAAAATGTCTATCAGAACAACATAAGAGAGAAAAGTATTTTGTGATTCCAAAGAAATGTCAGTCCATTAAGGTGGGGTGTGTGTGTGTGTGTGTGTGTGTGTGTGTGAGACACGGAATGACCACGTGACAATGTTAGCAAGGTGGAGCTCCTTAGATTGTGATTGGATCAAGAAGCAGTGTACAAGTTGGAATCTGAAGTTTGTACAACCCACTCCCAGAGATGTATCTCGATGAGCTAAATCCCATGCCCAAGAGTTTCATAGCACACAAGCCTGTAGGGGACACTTTATAGGTAAATCATATCACCCACAGGCTGGAACATAGGCTTACCCTAAGGGCACTTTGTTTTGTTTGTTTGAGGGAGCTTTTTTGTGTATTGTTTTTTGTTTTTGTTTTGTTTTGTTTTTGTTTGGTTTTTTTTTTTTTTCTTTTCTTTTCTTTTCTTTTTTGGTTTTTCGAGACAGGGTTTCTCTGTGTAGCCCTGGCTGTCCTGGAACTCACTCTGTAGACCAGGCTGGCCTCGAACTCAGAAATCCGCCTGTCTCTGCCTCCCAAGTACTGGGATTAAAGGTGTGTGCTATCACCGCCCGGCTTTTTGTTTGTTTTTTAAAAACAGAGTTTCTCTGTGTAGCTTTGGCTGTCCTGAAACTAGCTCTGTAGACCAGGATGACCTGGAACTCACAGAGATTTACCTGCCTCTCTCTATCTCCCAAGCACTGGGATTAAAAGCATGCATCACCACCACCCACCCAGCTAGTATTTTAAATAATTAATTTTATTTTGAAGTGTGTGTGTGTGTGTGTAAGGGCTGGACTTACAGGCAGTGTGACTTGTCCGACATAAGTGCTGGGAACTGAATTCAGATCCTCTGCAAGAGTGGTACAAGCTCAGAAGCATTCAGTCATCTTTCCAGCCCCTCACTGGTTTTCTTGAAGTCGAAAACCAAAGGCTAGCATGTAAGGTATGCAGACAGTTTAACAGGCATAATCTCACTGATATCAGCAAGTCTGGGGGCCTCTGGTCACTGTCACAAGTGAAGCCAACCTGATATAGCAGGACCACAGCCCTTCACATCAGTTTAGACAGTGTCCTTATTGCTCTATCTGATGGCCTTACAGTGATGGTATTCTTCCTACCCCTTGTAGTCTTAAGCTGGGCCTGAAGTCCAAGAGGATGTATCTCCTCAGCTTCCCTTGGTGATGTTAGTCAGGAAGCTCCCCTGGGTAAACATGGGGATTGGGCTGGCTAGTTTTTTTTTTTTTTTTTTTTGTCAACTTGACTTAAGCTAGAATCATCAGAGAGGAGGAAGCCTCAACTGAGAAAATGCTTCCATAAGATTGGGCTGCAGGGAAGCCTGTAGGGCATTTTGTTAATTAGTGGTTGATGTGGGAGTGGCCAAGTCTATTGTGGGTGGGGATATTGTAAGACTCTTGGAAGCCTTAGCTGGGGAGGGGGGGGACCCTGAGTGAACCATTCAGAGTCATGAATCAATGCAAAAAGCAAGAGGAATTTATTGTTCCAACCCATTGGGGTCATCCTGCACCCGAAAGAGAGGCAGTGACCCCTGTTTGGCCAGTTTTTATATTTTTACGACAGAAGCCATTAGGCACAATGTGACTGGCAGAACAGTATGACTTTTTAAACTGGTACCACCAATGTCTTTAGGGAATGAGGTGAAAAGGACTTCCCTTGTCTGTAGGTGACAAGGGTTGGTCCATCCTGTGGAATGTGTCTGTGTTGTGCAGAATGTGTCTGTGAGCACTAGGTGTTCACCACCCACAGGTGGGTTCCCTCCCCTGTGGTCTGAGGATGTTAATCAGCCTCCCCCATTCGGCAAGTGTCCGAATGATCTTTCCAAAGCTCCTGAGCTGACCTGGATTGTTAATTAGCCTCTCCCTTGGGGTGGGGGTTGGGGGGGGACAGACAAGTGTTCCAAAGTACCTGAGCTGACCTCTTCAATACCCCGAGCCTGTAGTTTTGAGTTCTATAAGAAAGCAGGCTGAGCAAGCCATAGGAAGTAAGCCAATAACCAGTGAAGACCTCCGCAGAGGGGAGACCCTCACTCAAATCTCAGAAAGTCGCGACCACCCAGTAATCTGCTCGAGACACCATGTACTGGAGCAATTGCGAGATTTATTAGGGCGTGACAGCTAGCTGCCGGTCAATTCGTATGCCCACGCAGGAGCTGAATTGACCCCAACAGCCAGTTTCAGAGGGGTTTTTAAAGGGAAAAACCACAAACCAAGGAATGGGGAGGGGGCTCATGGTTGTTAAGGTTGCATAACATAAAAATAGCGGAACATTCCAAAGGAACCCAACCTACATGAGTCAGGATCAGATGAAAACTCTCTGTACGCTTATCTTTCTCAAGAATGTGGTCCTGCCCTGTCACTGTGGCCTTGCCCTGTCACTGCGGTTCTCAGCTTGGTTCCCAGCTTGGTTCCACCTAGTTCACTTGCATTCTTTCCTTTCTCTTTGCAGATAGGCCAGTTCCAGTAATAGTGACTGGTCTTTCCACATTCCTACCTTGATTCATGGCTCAGTTTCTCCATGTCTTTATAAAGAAAGCCTAAAGAATATTTTATATGTCTAAAAAGAATTCTATATACCCAGTATCTATAATTTTTCACTCTACACCAGCACTCTTCCATGGCTTCTGTGTCAGCTCCTGGCTCCACATTCTTGTGTTGTTTTATTTCCTGTTCTGACTTCCTTTGATGATGAACCGTGATGTGGAAGTGTAAGCCAAACAAACCCTTTCCACCTCAAGCTACTTTGGTTTTGGTGTTTTATTACAGCAATAGTAATTCTAACACGGAAATTGGTACCAGGTTAGTGGAGTGTTGCTGTGACTGATCTGACCATTTGTTTTTGGGAGAATTGTGGCAGGAACCTTGGGCTAGAAAAGCCAGCTGGTGTTAAGAGCTCAGTTAGCTGTCCTGTAGGAGCTTGGAAGGTAAGAATGTTGAGAGCAAGGGAGGCGTTGGAGTTCTGGGTTGTGAAGTTTCAGAGAGAAGTTTAAAGACTGTTTAGGGGTATTTGTTATTTTGAATTAAGAGTCTCTGGTGGGTGGTTTAAATAAGAATGCCCCCTTTGGAAGCTGGAGAGATGGGAGCTCAGCAGTTAAGAGCACTGACTGCTCTTCCAGAGGTCCTGAGTTCAATTCCCAGCAACTACATGGATCTGATGCCCTCTTCTGGTGTATCTGAAGACAGCAGCAGTGTACACATACACATAAAATAAATAAGTTTTTTTTTAAAGGCCCCTTTAAGCTCATCCATTTGAATGAGTAGTCATCAGGGAGTAGCACGACTTGAGAAGGATCAGGTGTGGACTTGCTGGAGGAAGTGTGTCACTGAGCATGAGTTTCAAAAGCCCAAGCCAGGAAAGACCAGTGGCCCTCTCTTTCCTGCTGCCTGCAGATCCAGACGTAGAACTCTTAGCACTACGTCTGCCTGAATGCTGGCATGCTTGCCACCATGACAATAATACACTAAACCTTTAAAACTCTAAGCAAGCACCAATGAAATACTTTCTCTTATAGCGTTGTCCTGTTCGTGGTGACTCTTCACAGCAATAGAACATTGAATAAGACAGATTCTGTGTTTCTGATCAACTGAGATTGAAAGGTCAGCCATGATGAACAAGAGACCAGCACTATTAAAGTAAAACCTTTTCTTTACTGGGACAATTGATGGTGGTTAGCTAAAGCTGGGTAATTAGCTGTGGTTAAGAAGAGACTAGGAAAAAAAAAAAAGCCGGGTGGTGGTGGCAGCGCACGCCTTTAATCCCAGCACTTGGGAGGCAGAGGCAGGTGGATTTCTGAGTTCGAGGCCAGCCTGGTCTACAGAGTGAGTTCCAGGACAGCCAGGGCTACACAGAGAAACCCTGTCTCGAAAAAAAAAAAAAACAAACAAACAAAAAAAGAAGAGACTAGAACACTGAGTTGAAGTCCTCTAGGAAATGTTTTCTGAGTCAGCACACAGAAGCTGTGTTCCAGAAGCAGCCAAGGTTATACCTCAAATTAACAGCTGAACTAGGTGTAAGAATCACCCTCTTGGGTCGGAGAGATGGTTCGGTGATTAAGAGCACTGGCTCCTCTTCCAGAGGTCCTGAGTTCAATTCCCAGCAACCACATGGTGGCTTACTACCATCATATGCCTTCTTCTGGTGTGTCTGAAGACAGCTACAGTATACTCATATGCATAATATAATAAATACTCCTTTACAAAAAAGAGTCACCCACTTGTGACTTGTTTTGAAGGCATGGAGGGTCATGAAGAGCAGCAGAGTCTTGGCACTATAAGAGGCTGGGAGAGGCTATTGGTGAAGGTGCAGCTTAAATAGCAATTGAAGGCCAGGACTACAGGGGTCATACAGAGAAATTGAGGCTTGGAACCAAGAAAAGAGTTCAGGATAAGCTATTGGTGAAAATGCAGTCCAGTTGCAGTAGAAGATCTAAGCATTTTGGAGATGCCAGTACCATGGCATGGCCATCATGGATAGTAGTAGCAGCTGTGGAGTGGAACCATTCTGAGCTGAGGAGGCAAACTGTGTGTGTTGCAGAAGGCAGAGCCAAAGAAGTGACACAAGCCCAAGGCCAAATGTCCAACTCTTTGTCCAGATCAGATCATGCCCCAGCCTGCAGGGCGGTGAACTGGGATCAGAAGACCTGGAAGAGAGAACTGGGGGGCAAGGGTACACAAGAAATGGACAGCAAGTCTGGAGTCTGATCAAGCTATCAAATTTTAATTTTTCTGCACGGGGTTATATACACATAGAAGCAGGATGTGGGAAGGGGGATGACATAGGGTCTTCTTTGTTTCTGGGGAGCACAGATGTTCTCAGGGGGAGTACAGATGCTCTCCAGAACAGGATATTGACTGGGTGAAGAGTTCACAGAAGAAGCAGGGCAGAACAAGTCACTATGTACCTGTCCATAAGATCTATTGGTCATTAAAAAAAATAAATTAAAAAAAAAAAAGCCAGGAGGTGGTGGCAACGCACGCCTTTAATCCCAGCACTTGGGAGGCAGAGGCAAGTGGATTTCTGAGTTCGAGGCCAGCCTGGTCTACAGAGTGAGTTCCAGGACAGCCAGAACTACACAGAGAAACTCTGTCTCGAAAAACAACAACAACAACAAAAAAGATCTATTGGTCATTTGTTCTTATCTAAGTTAGTACTTTCCCACCAAAGCTACCTGTCCATAAGATCTATGATTATTTGTTCTTATCTAGGCTGGTACTTTCCCACCAGGGTTACCTGTCTATAAGATCTATAGCTATCTGTTCTAGGGTTAGTGTTTTCCCGCAGAGGCCAAGACTTTGTGTCAGTAGGCACGTATGTCTGACTTAGGCCTATGGCTGACTTAGGCCATTAATGTTTAAGCAAGGTTGCTCTCAAGAAGATCACAACAATGCTGGACTTCAGTATCCTCTTGTCCAGTGGGTGGGCTGAGGGACCTGTAATGCCCAATCCTAAGCACTGAACAGGTGCTAGAAACCACCTGATAAAGGGATTCTTTGTCTTTGTCTCTACCTCAGATAAATGCTTTGCTCTGTGTTCCAAACCCAGGATCTAGTGAAAATGGTACTCTAAAAAGGCCACTTTGTCTCCAACATCACTTGCAGGGAAAATGTGGAGACCAGCATTTGCTCTCCATCAGAGCCTCTGTCACTCCCTGATGCTTGGAGACATGATCAGATGATGCTGGAGGATCTGAGGTCATTTATTTGGGAAGGCATATTTCTGTGGTTCTTTCAACCCAATGCAAGCTACATGGCTGTCCTCAGGTCCTGGCCAGAGTGCCATCTTAACTTAAAGCCCCCACTCTCCTACAAGCCTCCATGACTTCTGTAAGCTGTTCCAGCCTCCCTTGCTGGGCAGAAAAGCTTACAGAAGTCCTGGGTCTGAAAAGATGAGGGTTTCTAGAAGATATCTTGTAGAGAATCAAGCTACTTTCCTATAGGAGGACTGAACCCCTGCTCTTAGGGGCTTTCACAGATCACATGGACCAGGCAACAATAGCTACACGGAACTGAAGTTCTCTCTGAGAGTGGGAGTTGACACTAAAGAGATTCTGTGAGTGGAGTGAGGGCTCTGGCCATGGGGACAAATGGACACTTTGAGGAACACCAGCCAGTGTCAGTCTGAAGCCTCTCAGAAGGACAAGAGCTAATATCTCTAATAACTGTATTTCTGGACCCTCTATTTAGAATGATACTGAGTTTCTACTCACAAAACTCTTCATATCTTTTTAAAAAAGCACTCTGTATAGCCGGGTAGTGGTGGCGCACGCCTTTAATCCCAGCACTTGGGAGGCAGAGGCAAGTGGATTTCTGAGTTCGAGGCCAACCTGGTCTACAGAGTGAGTTCCAGGACAGCCCAGGCTATACAGAGAAACCCTGTCTCGAAAAAACAAAAACAAAAAAAGCACTCTGTAGGCAAACGTGTACTCTCTTCCCTATAGTGGAGGGTTTCTTTTTTTTTTTAATTTGTTTGTTTGTTTGTTTGTGGGTTTATCTCTCTGTCCCCTCATGTAGTTTTTATAGTTTTGTAGGGTGCTGATAAAATGGCTCAGCTGGTAAAGGCACTTATCACCAAGCCTGAGGACTTTGGTTTGATTCCTCAGACCCACATGAAGGAAGGAGAGTACTGACTCCTGAAAGTAGTCCTCTTAACCTCCAGATGCACAATACAGTGCCCAAAAGTGCACACACATTAATTAACTAACTAATTTAAATGTAATTTTCTGTCTGTATGGGTGTTTTGATATATATATATATATTTGTTTTGCTATGTATATATATATTTGTGTCTGTACATCATGTGTAGGGCCTGGTGCCTATGGAGGTCAGAAGAGGGCATCAGACCTCTTGGAACTCAAGTTACAGTCAAGAGCTGCCATGTGGATGCTGGGAATTGATCGTAGGTCCTCTGGAAGAATAGCCAGTACTCAACTGATGAACTATCTCTCCATGCCCCGTAAACATTTTTTGTTTTGTTTTGTTTTGTTTTTGGAGACAGGTCCCAACTACTTGTAACTTGTTATGTAGACCAAGCTAACCTCAAACTCCTAGAGAGCCACTTGCCCTTCCCTCCTAGGTTCTGAGAGCATTAAAGGCTAAAAGTATGTGCCACCCTATTTGACCAGTAAATATAACTTAAAAGAATTTTAAAATTGAGACAAAGTCTTACTGTGAGGTCCAGGTTGGCCTCCAACATAGCATATTGTCTGACTTACTCTCTCAACTGTGGGATTACAAATAACCGTCACCACACAATGTAACTGTAAGACAGAATGGCCTCCTTGAGTAAGAACAGGACACACTCAAACATCAAATTCTCAGCACCAAGGAGATTTATTACCTGGGAGGAGCAGTGAGGGGGGCTGCAAAGGCAGACAAGTAGCAAGCAGTAAGCAAGCAGGTGCTTTGTGCAGAAGTGGGCTTTTTGTTTTGTTTTGTTTTAGGAGAAGAAGGGTGAGTTGGTAAATTCTCATTGAACATATTAGCCAAATAATGAATTTTTATTATTGGACCTTGGTGTTTTGTTTCAGGTGTTTCATTTGAATCAGTGGCCAAATATGGGAATGGACCCGGGGCAGGAGTTGGGGGTAGCTTTAGGAATCTCACTCATCTAATGGTTTGTAGCAAGGGAGAAGGAAAGGGAGGAAAGGGTAAAACCTGTTGGCACTATGTTTGCCATTTTCCAGCCTGTTGGAGACCTTCATTAGTGTGTGTGTGTGTGTGTGCGTGTGTGTATGCATGCATGTGTACATATGTATATAAAATTTAAACATATAATTTAAGTATATATGCATTTATTTAAGGGCTGGCAAGATGGCTCAGCAAGTGAAAGACTTGTCACCAAGCCTGAGAACCTCGGTTCTATCCCTAAAAATCACATGTGGAAGAAGAAAGACAACCCTGACCAGATGTCCTCTGACTTCCACATATGCACTGTGGCATGCATGTGTAGACACGCAACATATAAAATTAAGAAAATGTAATTTAGGAAAAAAAAACTTTAACAAACATTATGTAAGCCGGGCGGTGGTGGCGCACGCCTTTAATCCCAGCACTTGGGAGGCAGAGGCAGGCGGATTTCTGAGTTCGAGGCCAGCCTGGTCTACAGAGTGAGTTCCAGGACAGCCAGAACTACACAGAGAAACCCTGTCTCGAAAAAAACAAAAACAAAACAACAAAAAAAAACCAAATATTATGTAGTCAAAAGGCAACACATTTGAAGAAAACTTTTAGTGAAAATATCAACCCACTGGTATATGTGCCCAGTGTTCATCAAAGGTGATGTTTGGATAAAAGGACCAGCAAGCTGTAGGTGCTAAACAGATCTGCCATCTTTCTCCCTTTTCAAGCCATATTCAAATCTCCACAGATAATAGGAGACCTGGGGAACAATGATGTAGCTTCCTCAGCTCTGATGGCAGCCAGTAGATATGGCCTTGTCCTCCTTTATTGGCTCTTTGTCCGTCACCCGTTGCCTCTTACCCAGAACCCAGAACCAGGGCTAAATCTGTATCTACATTTCATAACTAGAGCCCAATGTAAGCTAGAAGGGACCAGCTTCTTCTGCAGGGTCTGAAGCTAAGAACACCATGAAAATCCTCAGTCAGAGTCCCCATGTTTCATGGCCTGTAAATAAGATGGCTTTGCTATCTCTCATGGCTGTGAACTCCAGCACATGGGCTTGCTTCATTTGAGGTTATATCTAGACACTTGGAGAAGACACACATGCCAGATTTCTGGCATTTGCTGTTTAGTTTCCTTTTTAATCAACTGCCTGTTCAGAGACACAGCAGCTGACACTGAGGCAATGAACTTCTTTCCATGAGCTTCATAAGTCTGAATGTGCAAGCCAGGCCCAACTAACTTGCCAACCCCTGAGCAGGGCAAGGTCAGTCTCACCCAAACTCCTCCTGATCTGAGAAAGAGGCTCTCCCAAGGGAAGTGGAGTTACTGTTACTAGAAACGGAAATGGCCCTGGGTAGGCAGCCCCTACTTCATACCCCACAACACTCTCAATATCCTGAAGGACCTCATGTTTTGGCTTCAACTGTGAACTCTGTGCTAATACTCCACCATCTGGCTACCTAAACCATGACGTACTTTCTGGGCACCCTGACTGTGACAGGCTCCTTTCCCCTCCAGTTTCCAGCAGGACTATGCAGGAAGTTGGCTCTAGCCCAAAGTAGAGCCACCTGTTCCAGTCTGCTTCCCCACTGTGCTCTTTGCAGAGTGGTGTCTGTGCTGATTGTGGGCAGGGACCTGGAAAGATGTAGCAAGGAAGTCTTGAGTAGAGGTATGAACATAGTTCTTAACAGTTGGGCCCGAGTTCCAACTATTCTTGCAGGTTCCATTGGGGTGGCTGGGGCTGCAGTGCTTCAGCATGGCCAAGCCCTAACACTGTGCTGTCATAGGACTAAGGACTATCCTACTTCAACTGGGGGTTGGGAGCAAGCTATAGAAATAGGAGTGGATCAGCATGGAATGAGGTAGTGGTGGTCTCCTCATGGTCTCTAGGGATAGCATTTTTCTCCTTTCTTTGTTCAATTGGCTTAAAAATATTGGGTGGGAATTAAGGCCTCCTGTTGAGCTTCCTCTGAGCCTGCTGTGGCTTGGCAGAACTTACACAGTGTTAACCTTTCTCCTTTCTTTCTTTGTTTCTAGCTGGAAAGATACCATAGATAGCATTATCCAGACAGGATATAATAAAATCTTTTTTCTCCGTGGCTAGCCTCAACCTAGTGGAGAGAGAGCAGCTTTCTCTCACATGATCGGAAGCTGATCAAGTGCTGCCCTGAACAGAAAAAGGCCAATATTGGTGAGTCCCTGTCCCACTGGGAAGCCCCTCACCCCAGGACTAGTTTGAGGCATGGATGAAGTCAGACCTAGGACAGACAGGGCTATGGCTAGTGTGTTTTTCAACTCAGTTCACTGTGCAACAGGGTCGCTGTGAAGAGACACCATGACTCCAGCAACTTTCATAAAAAGAAAGCATTTAATTGGGACTTGCTTCCAGATTTGGAAGTTCAGTCCATTATTAGCTTGGTGGGAGACATGGTGGCACACAGGCAGACGTGGTGCTGGAGTGATAGTTGAGAGTACTACATCTAGATCAGACTGAGAGAGAACACTGGGACTTCCTTCCTCCAATAAGTCCACACCTCCTAATAGTGCCTCTTACTGGTGACCAAGCAGTCAAATCTATGAGTCTATGGTGGGGAGGTGGGGGTTTCTATCCAAACCATCATCCGGCTCCTCCTGTATCCATTTGCCTTTACTTCCTGGTATGGACTGAGACTGAGCATCTAGCTGTCTTCCATCCAAAGATACCACATTATGTTACCTTGCCCATTTTCTGTACCCATAGTTCCAGCTTATACATGCAAGCCAACTGAATGAAGGTCTGGATAATTCTGGACATGACCTACAGGAATTCCTGGGCATGTTTACAATGATGAGCCTGCAGTCTGCCCAGCTTAAGGGGAAGGTAGAAATGGAATGTGGGGAAAGGAAGTATATCTCTTAAAACCCCTGCCCTCCACGGAGGACAGAGATCTTACTAGACTCTACAAATTGGAGAGGACTGGTGTTGTGACTGGGTCCTTCCAAGTTAGTGATGAGGTGCAGAGTGGCTGCATGAGTGGCTTGTGATACTGACCTTAGGCTCAGTTACTGCTTGGATTTTTCAGGATGACTAGGATAAGGGTTCTGGGTGTGTGGAAACACCATAGTCTACAGACATAGGAGGTAGGACTCAAAGAACACTGCAGCCCACCCATGCCCTCCGTTTCTGTTTCTCTAAGGTCACCTCGAACGACAGTACGAGACCACACTCACCCCCCCCTTTCAGTGTACAGTTGCTCCTCAACATCAGAGCTTTATAGGCACAAGCTGGTTCTGGCTTCACCCCCTAGTTAGGGCAGGCAGGGCAGGCAGGCCTATTCAGGTGTCATTTGACTGTGTTTGGTGACTGTACAGGGGTGAGACTACAGTGGACCTGCCCTTCCCCCTGTGTCTCTGCTTGGTTGTTTTGTGTCTTTTGAGACTGGTCTCAAGTAGTCAAAGATGACTTTTGACCTTTCTGATCCATTCTCCCAAGAGCTGGGATTACAGATTTAGGCCTCCATAACTGGCTTGATTGTACTTTTTATCTTGTTTTCATTTTGAGGGTCTCACTAAATTGCCCAGGTTCACCCTGAACAAACTCATTTGGAAGCCCAGGTAGGTAGGCTATTCTCTTTTTCTCCTCTTTTAAGAGATGTATTTATTTTACATATATAAGTACTCTATATGCGTGTGCACCTGTGTGCCATCAGATCCCATTATAGATGGTTATGTGCCACCATGTAGTTGCTGGGAATTGAATTCAAAACTTCAGGAAGAACAGCCAGTGCTCTTAACTACTGAGCCATCTCTCCTGCCCAGGCAGGCTATCTCTTAAGTAGCTTGGATTCTATAGGCCTACACCATCTGACTCAGGGTGGCTTTTTGTGGGGTCGTTTTCACTGTCCGGTCCTGAGCCTCTTCACGAACCAAAGACGAAAAGGAAATGATGAGACAGATGAGGTCGGTCTGTCTGACCTGCAACTTTTCTTCAGGAGTGCAGAATAAATCAATTTTCACCAAGTCAAAGCCTTGCCTCAGACTTTCCTCCCTAGTGGATGCCATCCACTCCAAAGATCCATAAGCTGGGGTGAAGTACGTTTCTGTCCTTGTGCCCATTCTCTTGGTCAGAGCGGGCGGGACGATCTTGCTGGCCACGAGAGGCCAGCATCGGATAGAGGGACCAACCAGAGTTCTCATCAATTGTGGCAAGGGCCTGTCCCAGGACTACCGTTCTACGCCTGCCTACGGTAGGTCGACTCTCTCACGTCCGTGGGAAGCGGCCCAGAGAGGGTTAAGGGGGCGGGACGTGGGGCAACCCCGCCTTTGCCGCTGGGTCCGAGCGCACACCCAGCGTGGGCGTGAGGCGGGTCGGAGCGGGTGGCGGCGGAGGGTTCTGCGTGGGGCGAGCGCGGCAGCGGCTGCAGCGGCGCGGCCCGCGTGACCCTCCGCCGCGCCCCCTGCGCTCGCGAGCCCGCGCCCCGTCGCGCCGGCCCAGCCGCAGGATGCGCGCTCCGCCGCTGCTGCTGCTGCTGGCTGCCTGCGCGCCACCGTCTGGCTCCGCTGTGGACCCGACGCCGCCGGGCTGGGAGCCGGCCCCCGACGCGCCCTGGTGCCCCTACAAGGTGCTGTCCGAGGGCCCAGAGGCGGGCGGTGGGCGTCTGTGCTTTCGCAGCCCCATTCGGGGCTTCCGCTGCCAGACGCCGGGCTGCGTAACGCTGGCCTCGGCGGGAGGCTCGCTGCGCGCCCACGTCCTGCGCAATCGCAGCGTGCTGCTGCAGTGGCGCCTGGCTCCTGCCGAGGCGCGCCGCGTGCGCGTTTTCGCGCTAAACTGCTCGTGGCGTGGCACCTATACGCGCTTCCCGTGCGATCGCGTGCTTTTGGGTGCCTCCTGCCGCGACTACCTGCTGCCCGACGTGCACGACAGCGTGCGCTACCGTCTGTGCCTGCAGCCGCTGCCGCTGCGCGCCGAGCTCGCCGCCGCCCCGCCAGAGCTGGGTGAGTGCGTGGAGTTCACCGCTGAACCGGCAGCTATGCAGGAGATCGTGGTGGCCATGACGGCGGTAGGCGGCTCCATCTGTGTCATGCTGGTGGTCATCTGCCTGCTGGTGGCCTACATCACCGAGAACCTCATGCACCCGACCTTCCGGCGACCCAGTCTGCGCAGGCAGCCCTGAAGTGCAAGGCGACCCGCCCACCTGGGTTCCATCTGCCAAGTGCACTGAGACCCTAAGGCCCTCTCTCTGCTTTTCTCTCATTCCCTCTCCTTCTTTAGGATCCTCATGGAGGGCCTAATGGAAACTAGCCCATGCAGGGACCTTGGCATCATCCCACGACCTTGCCAGCCCCAGCTGGGTATCTGCCCTCCAGACTCAGGCCTCAGACTGGCCCATAGGCCTGGGCTAGAGGGTCAGTGGCAGCCAGGGGTCTTCTCCATCTCCAGAGGCCTTTATAGGGCCGGCCAGAATATACATTCTCTTCTGGCAATAACCACTGGCACCCAGGATCATGAACCTGAACTTTTCATCCTGTGCCAGGTTGTCAAAGCTTGGCAGTGATTGTTGCTTGGTCACTTTGTGCTTTGCAGATTGGGAGGAGTTACCTCTGGAGCCTGTACCCACCCCACCTTACCCCAGTGGGCTTAGGTTAGCTTTGTGCCTTAGTATCTCTGACCCACAGCAGGAGCCACTCGTCATCCCTCAGCTGTCCATGGGGATTGTGGCCCTGTGACTGGCTGGCTTATGCATGCATCTGGTCAGAGTCCCATTGAGGACACACCATCATTGAGACTTTCAGGAGCCTGGGGCAAGGGTTCACAGGCCCTGTTTTGTCTTCCTTTGTGGGTGTCCAAGAAGCCAAGAGCCATGTTTGTAGCTCAGCAGGCTGGGCCCAATGTCCAGCTGCTGCATCCAGGGGTGAGTGTCCTCCACCTTAGGAGGCTGGGGATTCACCCTTTCCTTTTGCTTGTACTGCCTTGATTAGTATTTTCCCAGGGTGGGTGTGGGGGTTGGGAAGACAGCTGAGGGATCCTGAGGGCTGAAGGAAAGCTGCCAGCCTTGCCCGGCCAAACCCTTAACTGTGGTCTGGATCCCAAGCCTCAACCAACTTAAGAAACCTCAGTGGCCACAGTGCTACTTCACTAGCCCAGTTCTTCTCACACTACCGCCTGAGATCTGACCCCAGTGATGTTGCCCCTCCATCTACACGGACAGAGACCTCCTGGTAAACACAGGCACCTGGCTGAGGTCACCCAGCCACCTTGTGATATTGGGAAAAGTGAGGCATTGCCCCTGTGTCTCTGTGGGTTCTGACCACTGGACTTAAACCTGGCAATTTTTCCTCCCACTCTCACCCCAGCGACCATGACGACCTGAGCCCTGGCTGGCAGCACCCGTGTCCTACCTCTCTGTCTTTGCTCTGCCCATTCCCTGTGAGGCACTGGTCAGTTGCCAGCATCTAAATGTTCATCACTTTCAGACCAAAAAAAAACTGTCTTGTGTGTTTATTTGGGATGTTGGAGGGGAGGCTATAGGGAAGGGAAGGGATGGGGCGGGAAGGTGTATTCAATTACTCCAAGAGCCTCAAGCATTAGTCCAGTGGCTGGCCTTGAACTTTTCCCATTTGGTATGGGAGATCAGCCCTAGGCAAAGTTCACTGGAATGCTGACTTTATACAGTTCTGGCAGGAGGATAGGCAGGGTGTCCATAGATTGCTTGTCCACCCTCAGACCTTGGGATAGTATCTATCTCTTTCTAGACCAGCTGTGTTGTGGGGGAGGGGTGAGGAGGTGGAACTAGCAGTGGTTAGAAATAGCTTCGACACACAATAATGACCCATTTGAGCTGTGACAAGCAACAGTTAGGCAGCTTTAAGAGGGGGTACCCTCCCCAGCACGGGGCTTCCCTCTGCAGTGTTAGAGTTAGGAGTCAGAGTAGGCAAAGAGTGAACCTGAGCTGTGTGAGCTACTCAATCTCCATGCCTAGAATGTCCTTGGGACTCTTACATTCCTGTGTCCCCGAAAACTGCAAAAGTACAGGGATGAGCCAGATCTGATGAGTGAGTCATCTAGAAGGGGGAGGAGGAAGGTTGGGGGTGTAGTGATATGCCTGGACTCGTCTGAGGGGTGGAGGACATAGTAGGTTATTTAGACAGCCAGAGCAGAAATGGGAGAGGTTTGCATTCCCCTTTTTCTCCCACTGGTGTTCTTTGGGGATGTTTATGAGGTGTGTTCTGGTATCTTCAACCTGCATGGCCAGGAGCTGGCACTCTGGAAGTGTCCTGTGTGAAGTACCCTAGCTCCCCTAGGCACAGTCTGATCCAAATATGAAGAATTTACACACACACACACACAGGCTGAGCATGGTGGAACATGCCAGCACTCAGGAGGCTGAGGCAGGACGATTACAAATCTGAAGGTCACTTGGACTTAACAGTGAGGCATTGTCACCAAAACTCAAAAGTTACCAAAAAGAAGAAGAAGAAAAAGAAAAATCTCATCTCTACTTCACTTCCAGGTATTAACTCAATAGAAAATGAAAGTGTTTGTATGCACAGTTCACACACAAATGCTCATGGCAGAAGTGTGAGGTGTAATAGTCCCAGACTAGAAACAGCCCAAATATCCATATGCAGGTTGTTGATCAAAATATGGTATGGCCAAACAGAAAAAAGCAACTAGCAATAGACAGCAGGAAAACTGGAAAATAAGGAACCTGGGCATGGTGGTGCACAGCTTTAATCCCTGCACTTGGGGAGCAGAGGTAGGTGGATCACTGAGTTTGAGAAACTCTGTTAAAAAAAAAAAAAAGCCAGACAAAGGAACAGGGTGCTGGTCATGTGAGGGAGATCAGGATGTCAAGGTCATTCCCAGGTATATATATCAACTTTGAAGCTTACCTGAACTGTATGAGACTCTAATTCTAAAATATGCAGATTACAGTAACAGGAAGCAATGTTAATGTTGTCTGGGGAGATGATTGAGAGCTGGAAGAAAAGGTAGGAAAAATTACAAAATTGTGTAAGGAATGTTTGAGGCATCTGGGCAGTGGTGGCACATGCCTTTAATCTCCACACTTGGGAGGCAGAGGTAGGTGGATTTCTGAATTCAAGGCCAGCTTGGTCTACTAGAGTGAGTTGTAGGACAGCCAGGGGTATACAGAGAAACCCTGTCTTTTTTTTTTTTTTTTTTTGGTTTTTCGAGATAGGATTTCTCTGTATAGCCCAGGCTGTCCTGGAACTCACTCTGTAGACCAGGCTAGTCTCGAACTCAGAAATCCACCTGCCTCTGCCTCCCAAGTGCTGGGATTAAAGGTATGAGCTGCCACCACCACCCGGCAAGAAACCCTGTCTTGAAAAACAAAACAAAAAGAAAAAAAGAGAAATGTTTGAGGTTGATAAATGTATTTTGGGCAGGCTGATCTCTGAGTTCAAGAGTTCGAGGCTAGCCTGGTCTACAGAGTGAGTTCCACACAGCCAGGGATATACAGAGAAACCCTGTCTCGAAAAAAATGTATTTTGTTAATTTTACAGGTATTTCCATATAGATACCAAGTTTTATGACTTAAGTACTATACTTGTGATTTATTAGGTTAGTTGTCTTATTCAAGCTATTGTCCTAGCCAGGCATGGTGGCACTTTAATCCCAGCACTTGGGAATTTGAAGCCAACCAGGTCTGCATAATGATTTCCAGGCAAGCCAAGGCTACATAGAGAGACCATGTCTTTAAAAAAAGAACAAACAAACAAACAAAACTCCCAAATCTGTTAGGGCTGGAGAGATGGCTCAGTGGTTAAGAGCACTCACATATATAAAATAAAATAAATATAAAAAACAAAGAAAAGGCTTCATGTAAACTTTTAGTTTACAAAAAATTGTCCTGATCTGGGAGGTGGTAGTGCACATTTTTAATCCCAGAACTCTGGTAGATAGGCAGACACAGGTGGATGAGGCCAGTCTGGTCTACAGAGTGAGTTCTAGGACAGCCAGGGCTACACAGAGAAACCTTGTCTTGAAAACAAAACAAAAAATTCCCCTAGGTGTTGAAGAGTTGGCTCATCATTTAAGAGCACTGGTTGCTCTTCCAGAAGATCTGGGTTAGATTCCCAGCTCATACATAGATCTGGGTTAGATACAGTAGCTCATAACCATCTATATCTAAAGTCCCAGGGGATCTGATGCCCTCTTCAGTTCTCGGGGTGCACCTGGCATACATATATAGACATGCATGCAGGCAGAACACTTATATACATAAAAAATAAAAGAGTTTGTCAGCTTAGGTATCAGTGAGAGAAAGTCCAACTCTACAGTCTTAATAGTGTGAACATTCAGTGTGCACAAGGCTGTGATGTCACTTAGGCCCCTCCTCTCTTGTATGATCTGGGAGCACTCGGTTGAGGGCTTGTACAGAGATAGTTTTGTTTTGCTTTGTTTTGGAGATAGGGATTCATGTAGCCTAGGCTGGCTTCAAGCTCTGCATAGCTGAAATTGACCCTAAACTGATTCTCTTGCCCTCACTACCTAAGTACTGAGATTATAAGCATCATCTTACCCAGACTGGGACAGCAGGCCTATGCATACTGCAAAAGGGAGGGGATGTGGCTCAGTGGTAGAATTGGTTAGCATGTGTAAGGCCCTAGGTTTCATGTGTGTGGTGTGTATATGTATCATATATGTGTATGTGTGTGTATATATGTATGTATATATGTATGTATGAACTCGTTTAGGACTCAGAGCCATAAGCAGGGCATAGAGTTCCAAAAAGAACATTCAGAGACATAAGGGCAAGTTGAATATGTTGTGGTGCTGGGAGCAGACACAGGACAGTGGACTAAGGAAGCAGGAGGAGAAGCCTTTCTGAAGGAAAGGACATCAGCTATAGCTCAATTAGTGACTAAAGTAACGGAGGACAAGCAGGACAGGTGAAGTAATGTCTGAAGAAGAAATAATGGATGGGAACAGCATATATATTAGAGGGACAGGCATGGGGTGAACAGTGTGTAGCTGTTCTGCCATTAAGTTCTAAGACGGAGGAGAGATCGGTGCCAAGACATAATGCCGTGAATATCAGGCTGATGTGTTATGAGTGCATTGGAAAACCACAGAGTTTTCATATCCACTGTGTAAATGGGTCTGTTATTACTTGTGACTGAAAATGAAAAGGGATCTTCATCATAATCTAAAGAGAACCTTTAAGGTATGAAAGCATTGTGTAAGACGGCTTGCTATTTTAGAGCAGTAACCAGTTCTCTTAACTCCCTGCCAACACTCCTCCCAGTTTCCATCCCAGGCCCTTCAAATGTTTTTCCCAACCATTCCTCCCTCTGTTCCCCAACAGACTGCTTAAACAGTCCTTTCTCCCAGTATTCCTAATATCAGCAGCTCTGAACTATAACTGTTGTAGCCTGCACCATGATGTGTTCTGCATCAACTGCCTTCTCGTCTCACTGTGCTAGCCCAATCCCTATTTTCTCTGCCTCATCTGCCTTTTTTTTTTACCCCATTCCCAGAAATCCAAGAGGCAACCAACACTGAAGGTCATAGGGCCAAGCAGTTCTAACAGCTAAGAATTATTAAATGACCAGTTGACTAGCAACTGGGGATCCTTTAAAGGCCCAGGCACACAGGATAACTCACACCACAGAAATCAGAACACCCTTAATCCTCTTCTCAAATGACTGTCCAGCTTCACTTTAACCTACTGTTTGATAAATGTTCCTTGCACTTTGGCCCCACATACATATTTTTTATTAGTTTTTTAGAGACAGTGTCTACCAGCTAGGTGGAGTGGTGCAGGCCTTTAATCCTTGGGAGGCATAATGCAGGCAAATCTTTGAATTTGATGCCAGCCTGATCTTCATAGGGATTTCAAAGGCAGAGCTATTTAGTAAGACTCTGTCTTGAAAACACCAAAGACAAAACAAAGAGCCAACTAAACAAAACCCATAATAAGAAAACTAAAAACAAAGGTATTCACCTGGCCACAGAATTTTATAATAATACATATGGTAAAAATGGGGGAAAGAGCTGGGCAGTGGTGGTGCACGCCTTTAATCCCAGCACTTGGGAGGCAGAGGCAGGTGGATTTCTGAGTTTGAGGCCAGCCTGATCTACAGAGTGAGTTCCAGGACAGCCCGGGCTATAAAGAGAAACCCTGCCTCAAAACAAAACAAAACAAAACAAAACAAAACAAAACAAAACAAAAAGGGGGGGGGG
>NW_021619838.1:522039-534872 GCF_004785775.1 Grammomys surdaster | reverse complement strand
ACAAAACAAAACAAAACAAAACAAAACAAAACAAAAAGGGGGGGGGGAAGTGTCCTCATTGGTTCCTCAAATCCTTAAGTCCTACAAAAACACATGCTGCTTTATACTGTTCCCTTGAACACATCAGAGGGGCACCTAAAGATTTTGGCACCTAGCTTGTAACAGGCCCCCAGATTTTAGCTCAACTGATGCTATGTTAGAGACACCACTCTGCACTTAAAACCCAGCACCTGGGCTGGAGAGATGGCTTAGTGGCTAAGAGCACTGACTGCTCTTCCAGGGGTCCTGATTTCAATTCTCAGCAACTACATGGTGGCTCACAACCATCTGTAATGGGATTTGATGCCCTCTTCTGGTGTGTCTGAAGAGAGCAGCAGTGTACTCACATACATAGAATAAATAAATCTTAAAAACAAAACAACCCAGCACATAGGCCTCAACACACCTACAGTGTTCTCATATAAAATAAATATTAGAAGCAAAACAAACAAAAAGCCCAGCACATAGGCCTCAACACCATTCATAATAGAAACAAAGTCCCTCAGTCTCCAAGTAAAAAGTTCCTAAATGTACTAATCTTGCTTTTTAGCTTCTATACTTCTATAGTTCTGCCTCTTGCTAATTGAAGTATCCCAATTAAGATGGTTTTTGTACATAAAGTCAAAGAGCTGTAAGGCTCAAGGTTACATGATTTGGGCAAGTTCTCTGTGTAGCTACCAGGCAAAAAAATAAAGACTTTCTTTTTGGCTTTAAGAGTGTCCATGTGGGGGCGGTGGTGGCTCACGCCTTTAATCCCAGCACTTGGAAGGCAGAGGCAGATGGATTTCTGAGTTCGAGGCCAGCCTGATCTACAAAGTGAGTTCCAGGACAGCCAGGACTACACAGAGAAACCCTGTCTTGAAAAAAAAAAAAAAAAAGAGTGTCCATGTGATGGTCTTTGTGGCCTTACAACAGGGTTTCTCCTCATAAACACAAAGAACAATTATGGCAGACTTCAAATATCAATGAGGATGTTTATAGTGGTAAATTTGGTTTCTTTTAAAAACACACAGTTGAAAAAAACAAAAACAAAAAACAAAAACAAAAAACACAAAATGAGGATGGATAGATGGCCCAGGAGTTAACAGCACTGACTGCTCTTCCAAAGGTCCTGAGTTCAATTCTCAGAAACTACATGGTGGCTCATAACCATCTGTAATATATCTGATGTCCTCTTCTGGTGTATCTGAAGACAGCTATAGTGTACTCATATACATAAAATAATTCTTTTTTTTTTTTTTTTTTTGGTTTTTCGAGACAGGGTTTTTCTGTGTAGCCCTGGCTGTCCTGGAACTTACTCTGTAGACCAGGCTGGCCTCGAACTCAGAAATCCGCCTGCCTCTGCCTCCCAAGTGCTGGGATTAAAGGCGTGTGCCACCACCACCCAGCTAAAATAATTCTTTTTAAAAAAACAAAATGTGTTTGTTTTAATCCTAGGTATGGGATATGAAGCTGAGACAGATTGTCCACAACAGATGACTATGATTTGTCTTGTGCTCTTGCAGGGACGTGATTTTGACAGCTGCAGATATTTTCTGTGATTGTGTGATGTTTGGAATTCTGGAAATTTTTCAGAGAGCACATGAATTCCAGAGCCTCCACAGGTGGGTTGTGGTTGGTTGTTGGCTGTCGGTCATGGGTTTATTAAGTAGTTGTAGGCAAAGAAGAAACCAACAAGAAGAAATTAGACTGTATGGAAGCTAGAAGCGTCCAGGACTAGGCCTAGGCTAGCAGATGGAGGTAGTAAGCCTTTGAGACAACAATCACTACAAGCAAATAAAATATGCTTTTACAAAGGGGAGAGAAGGGATGAAAAGAAAAGGGGAAGATATAGGAATAATAGGAATAAAGGGTAAATTATTGAATATACTCTTAAATTATAGAGCCACTACTACTGGCCCAAAATCTTACATTTGTTTAGATCTTTGTATATTGATACAAAATCAAGGTTATATTTAGTTACATTGGTATTGATTTTTGCATATTGATACAAAATTAAGGTTATATTTAGTTACAAATACTATATATTAACTCCTTTTAAGGTACTGTACCTATATAATTCTTAAAAATGCAATATTACATTCCAGTCCTTTGAAAGCTGCTATTACAAACTTTAGGATAATTAAGAATGAAAGTTAATAATCAAACTTATAGTCATGTTTGATACTAGTTATTACAGAACTGTTTCCTAAGTTGAACAGATATAAACAAGCAACATTTGCCTATTCAGACATAGTACAAATAGATGGTCTTCAAAAACCTCAGAGATCCACAGCATATGGCATTATAGATGTTTTATTAGTAAAAGGCATTTTTGCCAATTAAACAGTCCTGCTCCTGGCAGCACCCCTTTTCTACTTCAAAGTAGATGATCAGCATTGAAGATCCTTCTTTTGGTGTTTGCTTCAAATATATTGGACTAGTCATCGAGCAAGAAGTTGTCCTTGCTTCAACTGCTGACAGTATGTTGTCCATCCTGGACAAATGAGATGCGGGGAAGTCGACTACTGACCTATACCAAGACGCAGCAAGCAGTCTTTCATAATTCCTGCTTTACAAAAACCTGTCAGATATTTTGAAGGATGAAGATGGATGCTCCAACTTTATAGAGAAATTTTGAGGCACTGTCCAGCCAACCAACTCTCTCTGCCACTTCTATAGTTTTCAAAGCTGTTTGCCTGTACTTCCTGCATACCTAGGTCTCTGATGGCGTTAAAGACTAGCCAGTCTCACAATTAAGCTTAAGCTGTTTAGGATTTGAGAAAAATGTTTTTAGACCTAAGAAGATATTCTTAGATTTTTTTTTTTTGTTTTTTGTTTTTTGTTTTTTTTTTCGAGACAGGGTTTCTCTGTATAGCCCGGGCTGTCCTGGAACTCACTCTGTAGACCAGGCTGGCCTCGAACTCAGAAATCCGCCTGCCTTTGCCTCCCAAGTGCTGGGATTAAAAGCGTACGCCACCACCGCCCGGCATTCTTAGGTTTGTAAGTGCAAGTTTTGATTGAAAATGATTTAAATACAGAACTCTAACTTGCCAAGATAGGATAGACAGTAGCGTACTTTCTCCAAAGTTGCCAAATAAAAATGGACTAGACATGATTAATGTAATCCATACATAATGTGTTTCATAATTGTTCTTATGTTATATATTATTGTAAAAGAAAGCCTTTTGTTGGACTAAAAGGGGGAAATGTAGAATCTCTTGTGCACTGTGTAAAAGCATTCACCTGTCAATAAAAAAAAAATCCTATGGGCAATGAATTGAGGCAGAAAATAGGAATGTAAGAGGTGGAAATTCTGGCAGAGAGAAGAGAGGGGAATTCTGGGAAATAGCGAAGCAGAAGCGATTCACCTGGACAGAGGGGAAGCAGGTTGTATAAACCTGAGAAGTAACTAGCCAGTAGAAGAATGTATTCTAGAATAAACTGGATTACTGAGGCATGAGCTAGTTGGGTAACAGAGCCAAGGTTATTAGCCAAAGCATTTATTAATAAATAATTAGTCTCAGAGTCTAAACCTACCAATTTATGGCTTTCTTTTGTTCTGTGGCTATAAAAGTCCATGAAACCTCTTCCATAGTGAACTATTCCTGTCAGAACAACCTGATTCCATGTGCTTAAGCCTGTGATTATTCATATCTGGGTCAGAATACATTCTTGGTTCCTTTAGAGCAAGATTTATACTTTGCATTCATATTTCTCACAGCAGGTTTTCCCCTTAGCTGCCAGCCTTCGCTGTTCTGATTCTATGGTGGGTCATTGCCATTCCCGGCCTTTCAATTGTCCTACTCTGATAGCACAGCAATTCACAGCCTTCTCCAAGCTGCATCCCTACAGAACCCTGCGAGAAGTAAGGGAGTCTTCATTTCACAATAAGCTTTCTGAAAACTGAGAATAGCAAAAGTGAAACAGTATATTTCACAACCAGGCAAAGTCAGGCTTCAGACTACAGCCAAAGAAAATTGGCTAGTTTGCATATTTTTTGGCATAAAATAGTGCTTTTTAAATGTCCCTAATTTCATTTCATCTCCTTCAGTTCTTTTGTTGAGTTCTTTAAGGAGATAGAGTCTTCCTGGTGCTTGTGTTGCTCCCTTCCTCAAGTATCTCATTAGAGGACAGAAAGCCTTATCTATCCTGGGTAGCCAGTCTCTTAGCCCATACGAACTTTTCAGTCCTAGGATAAAAATGAAAATTGCCTAGACAATGTCACTGACTGTAGCCAGGGACGATAGCGTCTTAGTGCCTTCTGTTTGACAGTGATTCTTTAATGGGCTCTAAATGCATCTCTGCAATGAACACAGAAAAAGAATGCCTTTTAGACATGTAAAAATAGCTTAGTCAAGAAACCCACTACACCCATAACCTGCACCCAATAACCAGAATCCAGTGACATCACTCACTCAAGATAACCAGACACAATCCTAGAACCCCATGATGCCCACTGGACAGTATATAAACAGTGACCAAGAACAACATTCTGCTCTGTACATCTGAAGAGAGGCTACCTTAATCTGCCTTGGCTAGAGAGTCTCCCACAAGATCCTGACCCTGGTATCAGAGACTTCTGTTAAAGAGATTGGACCAAACCTTCAGCTAAGTGGCACAGGTGAGAAATCTTGGGGAAATAGGCTTGGGACTGTAGTTAGGAAATTTAGAGTGTGTATTTTGTGTGATGATCCTCAGCATAAAATACACCTTTTGTTATACTAACTACGCATTATCTTACCTTTTTGTTCCCATAATCTCATACTGTTTAAACTTTAAGGGAGCCGGGCGGTGGTGGCACACGCCTTTAATCCCAGCACTTGGGAGGCAGAGACAGGCGGATTTCTGAGTTCGAGGCCAGCCTGGTCTATAGAGTGAGTTCCAGGACAGCCAGGGCTACACAGAGAAACCCTATCTCGAAAAACAAAAACAAAACAAAATAAACTTTAAGGGAGTTCTCAGAATCTCCAAACAACCCATCTAGTCCCCTTCACTTTTTTCTTGACCATTCCATTCGAGGTAAAGAGGAAAGGTCACAAGGCAGGCAGGCTGTAAATCTGCCTGTCTACCGAGTTCTAAGATTAAAGAAAAGTGTGAGCCACCACGCCCCGCAGCAGCTCTATTTCTTTCTCTTTTTTTTCTTCTTTTTCTTTCTTTCGAGACCGAGCTCTCAGTAGGCAACCTAAACTGGCTCCCAACAGTGAAGCGATTTTCCTGCCGGTTTCCCGATTAGCAGAACTTGAAGAGCCCGCTACCTCACTCCTATTTTCATATCACTTAAATGTTAACCTGCAAAGGGCTCTCCAAAAGAAGTTCAGTGGACCTGAGGAAGGTACTCGTAATAGAGATAGTGCACAAACGAAGTGCTGGAGCACAGCGCATCTATAAAATTGGCGGAGTGACCACCTGGAGGAAATCATAAAGAGAAACATGGTAACCAGACTATAGGGAGCCGCGGAAAGGACTCCAGACTCCCCCACAAACGCCCGCCCCCAGGAAGTTTCCAATATTGCGCAAGCGCTGCGCCCAACGCGTCATCAAAGGCGACGGCACATTAAGACAACTCGGTCGCAGGCGCGGCTCACACCGCTTCAGTTGCCGGCTCAGGAGCTGTGACGTCAGGTGCCAGGAAAGGTGGTCCACGGGCGCAGACCTTAGCTGCTCCCAAACTGATTCAGCGTTGGCCGGTCGCTCTCACGCGCCGATTGCAGTGCGGACCCAGAAAAGCACCGTCGGCCTCCGCAAGCGTTACGTCGTCCTCATTTCCGTGTCGGTGATTTCCGGTTACCGCCATCTTCCTCGCGCCGAAGCCGGCTTCTAGGTGGTAGCTCCGTAGCGAAGAGTGCAGTGGGTAGTTCGGTCGGTGCCATGCCGTCATCGCCGCTGCGGGTGGCGGTGGTGTGCTCGAGTAACCAGAATCGGAGCATGGAAGCACACAACATCCTCAGGTAGTGCAAGCTCCACCTGCCCTCTGCCCCTCCCTCCTTTTTTTCCCCCCACAGATTCTTGTCCAGACCCCGACCCTGTACTGACTGGGCCGCGGAAGGTCGGGCCACACCCGGCTTACAGGCTCGGCGAACCCTCAGAGGGATCTGTGCGCGCGACGCCCTTCTGTAGAGTAAGCATCCTAGTAAATTCTAGAGATGGCATGCTATTCGCGGCCTGTCTGCGTACTTTGTGTCTGACAGCTGGCGGCCTCTGGGTATGAAGCAGTATCACAGGGTAGGCCAAGATCTTTCCGTGATGCGAAGGGTGCCTGATGTTTATCTTTCCCCGTATGTGTCGTCAGGTCACATTCACTGGAAAGCTTACAACACGTCATATCAAGATGGAACGAGTCTGGAAGTAACAACCAGTGGTTAACGTCAGGAACTGTTTATTGCTCTCTACGTTTGCAAGTCTCATGCACAAGCCACCACCCCTCCCCCCCCTTAACTTTAGTCAATAATTTGTAGAGCACATGAATTCATTTGGTTCAGTGGGACCACCTCATATTTCTTCACGAATTGACCAGTGTCTAGTAGGGATTTCTTCTTTGATAGTATCGTATCTTAAGAATCTCTTGACAAAATGAGAAAGTGATGCATTGCATTACAGTTAAAATGTGGTTTTATAAATGTCAACTTTGATAGTACAGTAGAAATGGCTCTTTCTCCCAGAGTTAACTGTTTGAAAACTTTTGAAACTTTTATAAATCTTATTTTTTGACAATTGCGCTTTTTTTTCCCCCCCTCAAAACAGGGTCTCTATGTAGTTCTGGCTGTCCTGGAACTCGCTCTGTATATCTGGTTGGCCTCAAAATCAGAGATTTGTCTGCCTCTGCCTCCTAGCTGCTGCGATTAAAGGTGTGCTGCCGGCTTTGAACTCACTTTTCACCTGCCTCCCTCGTGTTGTTATTAATAGGAGTTTGCCACCATACCAAGCACTGTCTCATGTTTTCTTAGTTGTCCAGAGTGTTAGTTGCCTATCATCTCAAATTCTAAAATCTCATTCTTTGTAATATTTACTGCTACGGTAGTTCTCAACCTTCCTAATCCTGCAACCATTTAATATAGTCCTGTTTTTGCTGTGACCCCAATAGAATTATTTTTGATGCTCCTTTATAACTGTAATTCTGCTTTTACGAATTGTAATGTAAATATAAGTGTTTTCTGATGGTTTTAGGTGACCCCTGTGAAAGAGTGGTTTGACCACCCAAAGAAGTCACTGAGAACCGATGACGTAGACCATAGTCTTTACTTAGTAGTTTTGTTTGTTTTGTTGATGGTGACATGCTTTGAATTTATACAGTATGGGCTATAAAGTGTAAAGCTAGCCTGGACTATAAGATACCATCTCAAAAAAAAAGGGGGGGGAGGTACCCTACTTTAGATTGTTTCCTTGAACTAAGATTTATCTTGCCTCACTCAGAGTGCTAAGATCACAAGGATTTGATGCCATGCCCTACCTTTGTGAGTTACCGATAGACACATACACCTAACAGGTTTAAAAAGCACTTTATCTATTACCTGCTCTTGTTGAGATACTGTGGACTTACTAGTTTTAGGTATTCTTACATTTGTGCCTGGAGGTAGAACTTTGATTTGTGTCATCCTCAGTAATTCAGTCTACCTTCTTTGAGACAGGTTCTCTCCCGAGTCTTGGGAATTAAACTCAGGTCCGAGACAGGTTCTCTCCTGAGTCTTGGGAATTAAACTCAGGTCCTCCTGTTCATGTGGCAAACTTGCCTCTATACTGACTGATCTTCCAGCACCCCTCTCCTACCCCACCCCCTTTTTGGCCTCATCTCACATTGTGGCTCAGGTTCAGGTTGAACTTGAAGGTTTGGCATTCCTGCCTCAGCCTCCCAGATGCTAAGGTTAAGAAGGAAATCCACTGTGCTCTGTTCTTTTTTTCCTCTTTCATATTTACACGTTGAATTTAAATATACTTATTCATGTTTAATGAACAAGGGTGAAGTTCTCAGTAATAGAGATTCCCTGCAGCCGTTGATTTTTGTCATTGTTTTTCCATTAGTAGACGTCAAATGATTCTAACTTAAGTGACAACTTCCTTGTGCTGTGTAAATATCTTTACACAGGTTACTATTTTAGTATAAATTTCCAAATGGACCAAATGGTGGGCATGTTTCACATTCTTAACAGTTTTCAAGGGTGCTTTCCAGAATAGTGCATATTTATACAGTTCCCGTTGCCTCTCAGTCTCAGGAAAGAATCTTTCTTTTTTAAGCCCCAAAATAGAAAAAAATATTAAGTATACTTCAGGAGGACAACAGGCAGTAGTGGAGCACACCTTTGATCCCAGCACTTGGAGGCAGAGGCAGGTGGATCTCTGAGTTTAAGGCCAGCCTGGTCTACAGAGTGAGTTCCAGGAGAGCCAGGGCTGTTACACAAAGAAACCTTGTCTCAAAAATAAAACAGGCTAGGCTTCAATTAGAATGTTGCCTCCTGCAGTTTTTTGTTTTGTTTTATTTACAGGTTGCTTTCAGGCAGAAAACAACCTGTAATTTTATTATTAGCCAGACCCCATAGTTTTATCTGTAGTCTGAGCCATCCTAGGCTACATTCCCAGTAATGAAAAAATTTTTTTTCTGCATGCCTATTTATGCACTACTTGTATGCCTGTATCCTCATAAGCCAGAAGAAAGCACTGAGTCCCCGAAGAACTGGAGTTATATAGGTGGTTGTGAACCACCATGTGGGTGCTAGTAGCAGTCGCTATTCTTAGCCATTGATCGATTTCTCCAACCGTTTTCTCTCTTTTTTAGATCGTGTTGAGATTAAAAGTATATATGCCACCATGCCTGGTCCATGGAAGCTGCGTTTTTAATTATGAAAAACCCAAAATTGCCTGGGAATATAGCTCAGAAGTAGAATACTAACCTAGTACACCCAAGGTTATGGGTTCATACCTAGCTCTTCAAACACAAAGGAGAAGGAAGCTGGGAGAAGGCGTAGCTCAGTAGCATGCTTGTCTGTTGTGCACAAAGCCCTGGCTTTGATTCTCAGCACCCCATTAAAAATGATGTGATAACACATGTCTATAATCCCACTACTTAGGAGGCAGAAGCAATAAAACTAGAATTTTTTTTTTTTTGGTTTTTCAAGACAGGGTTTTCAAGACAGGGTTTCTCTGTGTTACCTGGCTGTCCTGCAACTTGCCAGGCTTACTACCTTGAATTCAGAAATCCACCTACCTCTGCTCAAAGATCAAAGGTATGCCATTATACCAGGTTCCATGGGCTACTTCATAACTGTACCATAACATCTCGCCAGCTTTAAAAGCTTTGGAAGATTGATATGTCAACAACATAAAAGTCAGGATGATAGGCCCTAGCTAGTCTTTAGTAAAGATGACAGGATTGTAGTACTTCCTGTTTTGTTTTTTAGATTTATTTTGCCGGGCAGTGGTGCCGCACGCCTTTAATCCCAGCACTTGGGAGGCAGAGGCAGGCGGATTTCTGAGTTCGAGGCTAGCCTGGTCTACAGAGTGAGTTCCAGGACAGCCAGGGCTACACAGAGAAACCCTGTCTCGAAAAACCTAAAAAAAAAAAAAAAAAAAATTTATTTTATTTTATGTATATGAGTACTCTATCTGTGTGTACATTTTACACCTGTATGCCAGAAGAGGGCATCAGATCCAGTTACAGATGGTTGTGAGCCACCATGTGATTTCTCGGATTGAGAAATCCAGGACCTCTGGAAGACCAAGCAGTGCTCTTAACACTGAGCCCTAGTACTTCCTGTTTTGAGATGGACTTGCTTTAAGAAGCAGTGAATTCAGGATTTCAGTGCTCTGTTAAAAATCATAACTGAAAGTCCCATTTATCACTTCAGAACATTAAGGGGTGTATGGGGGAATACCAGAACCTATGCTAGCAATTTGAACATTTTTTTGGGCATACATTTTACCATTTTACTTTTCCATCTTTGGTACAACAGTGAAACAATTTTTTTTGTTGTTTTTTTGTTTTGTTTTTGTTTTGTTTTGTTTTGTTTTCAAGACAAGGTTTCTCTGTATAATCCTGGCTGTCCTGGAACTCACTCTGTAGACCAGGCTGGCCTTGAACTCAGAAATCCGCCTGCCTCTGCCTCCCAAGTGCTGGGATTAAAGGCGTGCGCCACCACCGCCCAGCATCAATTTGTTTTTCTTAATGTAACATTTTCTACAATGAATTCACTAATAGATTTTTGATAGGTGTGAAAGACATTTATTTTTAGACAGAATAGTTGCCCTTCAGGCAAAGCTGTTGATTGTCAGGAGTATTTTTATAGCATTCACTGCCTTTATGTAAGAAGCAGATTGTCACCATACAAGATGGGCTGTTATGCCAGTTTCAGAAGCTTCAGAGAAAGCAGAGCTTCTGTTGCTAATTAGCCTTTTTGCCACCTGGGAACAGCTTTTTGGGGGGAAACAAACTGCATTGCAATTTATTTTTAATTAGGATGCTTGAAAGAAATAGTTCAGAAAATGGGGGAGGGGAGGCACTTCCTAATGTGATGGCAGACCATGCAGGCAGCTCTTGGGCTTGCAGTCATACCGAGATTAGTTCAGGTTGTTTGGGGGATGATGTACTTGTAAGAATAGACAGATTAAAATGGAGACTATTCCCTGTGGAAAACCCTGTATCAGCCTTACAACCTTCTGGGGATTGTGGCCATGTCTATCATGGCCTCTCCAATGCTCTTGGGGACCTGCTTGGAGGGTTTCTCTGTGTTTCTCTATAATGAGGATGTTGTGTGCATTTGAAGTGCCTCTATCTCCTACCTTACTTGTTTTGTTGGGGTTCCTAGGCTAGTCTCAAAATCTTGAGTTCAAGTTGATTCTCCTGCCTTTCAGCCTTCTGAGTAGCTGAGACTTCAGACTTGTGCCAAAGGGTCTAGCTCTATCCCTCACTTAACGTACTCAGGGAAATGACCAAAAAGAAATGAGCCTTACGCATCCAGCTTTTTGCTTTTCCCATTGTTAAAATATTCTGATAATCCCTTTAGTGTAGATCTTAGGCAATGGAGGGAGGCGGACCTTTTGGGAAAAGTAGTCTCAGCCCTTTGACTTAATTAAGGTGACTTTTTGAATATCTACTTTATTCATACTTGGTCACAAGTAGCTTTGGTTGTAAAACTTAAGATCTTTCACCTCATTCATGCCTGTGGAGAAAGTAACAAGATTCAGAGCAAAACTACTTCTGATCCATGTTGAAGAGCTTTATTTAGCTACTGACATAATGGCTTCTCATCACTTCAGACAAGGACTCATTGCAGATATTTTCAAGTCTGTATAATTCTCAGTTCCTGTTATAATAATGCTTTACTGTGTAGTTTTTGTAACATGTAGAACCTTTTAAGGCTTGCTCTTTTCAAAGATGATCTTCCCTTCTCTACCAGTCATTTTTGTAGTGTGATCTCGTGTGTGTGTGTGTGTGTGTGTGTGTGTATACATACATACATATACATTTTGTTTGTTTTTTTGAGACAGGGTTTCTCTGTGTAGTCCTGGCTGTCTTGTGATTTGCTATGTAGATCAGGCTGGCTTTAAACACTGCCTGCCTCTGGAGTGCTGAGATCAGAGGCATGCACTACCATGCCTGCTTGAGTTTGTGTTGTTTTGTTGTTTTGTAATGTAGATCTTATTTGTCATTCATTACATGTTCTAACTTAAATTGTTTAGATTTGTATTTTCATGTGTATTTGTGTTTTTACTTTCTTGTGTATGTGTACCATATATGTGCTTAGTGCTCATGGAGGTCAGACGAAGGCATAGGGGAGCTTGAGTGATGGATTAGTTGTTCAGAGCACTTAGTATTCTAGAAGACCCAGGTTTGATTCTCAGCATCCACGTAATTGTTCACAACCATTCATAATTCTAGTTCCAGGTTGTATATAATATATACATACGTACATACATACATACATACATACATACATACATACATACAAAAGCAAAACACTTATGCACATAAAATGAATCTACTTAAAAGAAAAAGAAGAGGAGGGGGAAGGCATCGGATCCCCTTAAACTGGAGTTATCAGTGGCTGTGAGCCACCACATGAATGCTAGGAATTGAACCTGGGTTCTCTGCAAGAACAAATATTCTTAACTGCAAAACCATCTCTTCAGCCCCTATACTTGTTCTGTTTACAAACCCTCGTTGGCTTGAAGAGGCAAGTCTTTGTCTTATGATCCTTAATCCCAGCACTCATGTAGAGCATGCTCACGCAGGTGCTGAAGCCCCATCATTTGGGTGTGTGAACTGTACAGCAAAGGGCTGCAGCATCAACAGACAAGACAAGCAGCTGCTCTAACCCAGTGGTGCTTCTTTGGACCTCGGCAACCACACCTCATTGTTGTTCGTGTTTCCCTAAAAAATGGTTCTTTTATTGTACATTATCCAGGATGGTAAGCAAATTGTTTCAAATTTAGATTAAGTGGGACCTCTGCCTTGACCCTCTCAGGAAGGCATTATGTTTCAGTTTCCTGTCACATTTCCTGAGTTTGGTTGTGTTGCCTTTGCAGTTGCAAACAACAGCTGGCTTTGTTGCTTTCCTGCTCACTATTTTGTTGGAACATTGGAAATTTTGTTTTTCAGTTTCATAGCTTGGTGTATGTGGACTTAGGGTTTAATGATGAGTCTGTGCTTTGGGTTGTATTCCTTATGCCATACTCTGGGGGCCTGGTTGTACAGCTCAGATATTCTAGAAACATGGGAACTGACTCAGCTTTTTTCAACTTCCGTGGCCTCAGCTGAGGTGTCCCACAGAGCTAGCTCCAGGACAGAGAAACCAAGTGTGTGTGTGTGTGTGTGTGTGTGTGTG
>NW_021619838.1:432924-517039 GCF_004785775.1 Grammomys surdaster | reverse complement strand
GTCACAAATAGTTGCTATGTTTACCAAACAGAAACATGAAAAAAAAACAACATAGAATTCTGAAAGGACTTCAAGAAGTAAAACAGTCTGTAATTTGTACTGGTCAGGCATGGGGAAAGAAAAGGGTATTTTAAAATCAGTTTTCCATACACATTGTATAATGGTTAATCTAGTCAGTGCTCCAGGTTTTTGAGCAGGGCTTTTTATGATAACCCCCATTCTCACTTGAATTTTCCCATGTTCATAAGCTTAGCATGTACATGAGGACCAAGCTTGATCCTGCGCACCTCTAAATAAAAAACTGTAGATATACTTTAGTTATATTCTAGATATAGTTTAGTGCTCAGAATAGAGGCCAACTTATTTTTCCCTTTGTAGTTTTAGAGATCAGACCTCTGGTATTGTATATGCTATTCTAGCCTAGCACTCCTCCACTGAGTCATCCCTGGATACAAACTTTCTTTTTTTAGAGACATGTTCCCACTATGTATCCCTGGCTGGCTTGTAACAATCTGTATAGACAAAACTGGCCTCCTACTTAGATCTACCTGTCTCTCTCTACCTCCTGGGTGCTGGGGCTAAAGGTGTGGGCAGCTGGATCTACCTGTTTCTTGTTTTCCTCCTCATCTATCTTCACTTCTTAAGTTTTCAGGCAGTGTTTCACTAAGTTGCCCAAGCTGGCCTTGAACAAACTCTAGCATAAACATGTTGCCCTCTTGCCATGGCTTCCCAAGAATTTGAGGTTACAGACAGCATTGTCTCCATATTGCCACTCATGCAGCTTTTTTCTTTTAATGTTCATATATTCTTACTCATTTTAATATAAACTAAACTTTAAGCTAGTGTAGAGCCCTAACTACTCTAGAAGCTGAAGCAAAAGGATCACTTGACCCCAGAGTTCATGGCCAACCTGGGTAACTGGGAGGCTTAGCCTCAAAGGAAAAAGCATGCTCTGGGTGTTACCACACAGGTCACACTCAGGAAGCTGAAGTTGGACAATCTTGAGACTCTCAAGAAAGAAGAATAAACTAAAAATATTTATATAGGTGCAGACAGGAGTTAGGTAGCTTGAAGGGTAGTTCCCAAATGTCTTCTAACAAAATGCAAATCCGTGTGTTCACTACATCCTCGCCACCCCCACCCTGCGTCCCAGTTCTCCCTCAGCTGCAGGCTACAGTTGAAAGATGGTCAGTGGGGACATTGGGTCAGAAACAGGTATTTCCTGTTAGTCGCACACTTGTTGTTTTGGTATAATTGGGAGTATTTGAGGTTGTAGTGTGCTTATGGCCTGTACCACAGTGACCCTGGAGCCACCCCTCTGATAAGAGTACTTCTGACACTTCACCCCACTCAGAAGGCCAGGAGCCTGAATGTGGGGGGTGGTTAAGTGTTCCTCTGAGTGTTGGGTGGAGCAAGGTATTATGCTTACATCCTTCCCCCAAGAGCTCTTTAGGGGTTGGAAGCGCATCTCAGAACAGCTTCTTCCTGGAACCACTTTGGTAAGCGTGGCATACTCCTTTCCTATAGACTCACAAGGATGTATTACTGTAAAAATCTCAAAGACTCTGATTTGGGGGGGTTGGTGTTTTTCTTGGTTCTAGGAAAGAGTTTTTTCTCTTGTTTTTCTTTTTTCTTTTTTTCCAAGACAGGGTTTTTCCAAGTAGGTAGCACTTCTCTGTCCTAGGACTCTGTAAACCAGACTGGCCTGGAAAACTTTTTTGGTTGTTTTCAAGATAGGATCGCTCATGTAGCTCTGTTTTTCCTAGAACTTGCTATGTAGAACAGGCTGGCCTCTGTTAGGATTAAAGGCATGCATTACCATGCCTGGGGCTTATCTGCCTTTGAAATTTCTTGAGTTAGTACTATTTACTTTTGATACTCTTGTATTTTGTGACAGAAATAAACATGTAGTAGTGCACATGTTCATACTCCCTTTATTATAAATTAAATTTTAATATTGAAACGAACAGACGCCGGGCTGTGGTGGCACACGTCTTTAGTCCCAGCACTTGGGAGGCAGAGGCAGGCGGATTTCTGAGTTTGAGGCTAGCCTGGTCTACAGAGTGAGTTCCAGGACAGCCCGGGCTATACAGAGAAACCCTGTCTCAAAAAACCAAAAAAGAAAGAAAGGAAGGAAGAAAGAAAGAAAGAAACCAACAGACTTCCCTGTTTCTGGACAGGGTATCTCTTAGTATGTTTTACAAGCACCAAATTTAGGCTTCAGCTTTTTAGGAAGCTCTAGAAGGAGTAGAGACCAGCATCTAGGAGTGGTATATTTTTTATAGGGTGATGGTCTAAGTTTCAGTGGCTCCGTCTTAATATGTGCAGACTATACAGAAAGGAACTATATATATGAGCCCTTAATGTTTTGGGGACAGGAGTGGCATGTAGGGGAGCTTGTGGCCATGTTGGTAGCTTGGTGATAAGTCTTCATTCAGTATTTTCCTCTTGTGATCCCTCTAGGCAGATCATCCCTTGGCTGGCCCTCAGGAAGCTTATTACTCATTTACTTGGTGTAGGAAGTATATTGGTCTAGGTGGGGCCGGAATTAGGCATAGCAATGTACTTAATGCTTTTCTGTGTTTCAGTATTAAGTATTATCCTTGTCCAAAAGAAGGTCTCTTCCAGGAAGTTTATTAGACATTGGCATCAAGCCAAGTTAGATAAGGGCATTATTGGAATTATATGAAGGGGGGGGGGGAGAAGGGAGAGAGGTAGGTTCACTATACGGGATACCCATTTGTTCCAGGGCAGACAAGTACAGGGAATTGGGAAAGGAGTGATGCCGTGATTTGGACTAACCCTGACAGTGTTCCTTAGTAGTAAGTGTCCTTTACATAAGACCCATAGTTTTATAGTAGAAAGCTAGAAGAATATTCTAAGATGTAACTCAAAGATGAAAACACTCTGTATTTTCAAGGGGGAAAGATACTTGATTAGAACTGGGTGCCTCGTGGCCCTACACCACCTCTAACATTCTTTTTTAAAATTTTATTTATTCACTTTATATCTCAATATCGATTCTCCCAGTACCCTTTCCCTTTCTCCTCTGAGAAGGGGGTGCCCCCCTCTGGGTACCCCCCCCATGACCCCCAGGCACATCCTCTCCCACTGAGGCCAGACAAAGTGGCCCAGTTAGGGGAACAGGATTCAAAGGCAGGCAAAAAAAAAAAAAAAATAAGGAGTGGTTCATGGATTTGCTTGTCATTCTTGCACAGGGACCATGCTCATCTCTGTCATTCCAGTTTTAGTATGTGCTGCCAAAGAAAGCACTCTGCCATATTTTCTGTTCTCTGTGTAGTTAGGGCCTCAGTTTCTTCATGTGTGCCACTTGATGAGCAGAATACCAGCCACCTGAAATCCTAGCACTCGGGCAACAAACGTAAGGGTTAAAGAAAGAAGAAACATGCACATGCCTAGACCAGTGACAGAAATTCTAAGTTCACCTGATTTCTACAGACAAATAAAAATGTCTTTGAAATCAGATATGGTGGTTACATACCACCATCTAAGCTTCTCTGTGCGATGAGGCAGGAGGATTACCAGCAGTCAGCCAATGCAGGGCCTGCCTGGGTAACAGACCATTCCCTTTCTTAAAAATGAAAGAAAATAGTGGACGCAGTATCACCTGTTTTCCCAGTACTTGAGAGGTTCAGGGCCAGCCTGTGTTAAATAAGCAAGACCCTATCTTAAATCTTCATTTAAGTGGTTTTGTTTGTTGTTTAATTTCATTAAGGGGTGCCTACTAGTTCTGTTTGTGTCAGATGCACCTGGAGCAACTTTGGTGATATAAGTTAATTTTTGTTTATGAGGGATGGTCAGTCTTACCAGTGAACTATCAAGAGATTAAGGAAGTAGGTCAGAACAAAGATCACTGGGAAGCACTCACACCCTGCTCTTGCTCCTGCTTCTGCTCCCCACTGCTAATGTGAAGGCCATGATGTTCATAAGACACCACAGAGGGTAGTTATTACTTTCCCTGAAACTTGCCATATATGTTGCAGAGTAGACCTGTAAATCTGCTCTCCCTAGCATGCTTCTTGGATTTATCTCTGGGATCTTGCAACCACCTTTTGAGCTCCATTTTTTTTTTTTTTTTAGTTCATCCTCAGTCTTTTACTACTGTACACTTTTATTTCCTTGAGATTTTATTTCTGAGATAGAAAATTACCAGAATTGGCCTTCCAATAGTTAATCTTGTCAGACTGATTGGATGAGACACATTTAGGAGATTAGTAAAAACATAGCTCTGGGTATGTCTGTGAGAGTGACTCTTTTTTAATTTAAAATTTTATTGTTTGTATGAACAAGCGTACACGGATGTATAGCATGCATGCAGAAGTCAGGACAACTGTGGAAATGATTCTCTCCTAACTTGTGTGGGTTTCAGGGCGCCATTAGAAGAAGTGGGTCATAGGCATCATATCCTTGGATTTTACCTTTTTTGAAAGTTTTCTATGAAGTTAATTTAAAAAAAAAAACTTTAAAAAAGATGTATTTATTTATGTATGAGTGCTCTATCTGCATGTACACCTGCACGCCAGAAGAGGGCACCAGATCACGTTATATGGATGGCGGTGAGCCACCATGTGGTTGCTGTGAACTGAACTCAGAACCTCTGGAAGAACAGGCAGTACTCTTAACCACTAAGCCATCTGTGCAGCCCAAAATTAGTATTTTTTTTATCTTATGTGTATGAGTGTTTTGCTGGAATCTATGTCTGTACAGCATGTGTGTACCTGGTGCCTGAGGGGATCTAGAAGAGCATGTCAAATCTTCTGGAACTGGAGTTAATGGACTATTGTAAGCCACCCTGTGGGTGCTGAGAGTCAAGTCCAAATCCTCTTAAAAGCAGGCCTCCAGCCCATTGGGATTATATCTTATGCTAGTCCATTCCTGCATTCCACTTTCTCTGCTTCATAACATAGACCACCCTATCTTGGCATACCTTCCTCAGGACTGAATGACATCTCAAACTATGAGCCAAGTATCTTTGCCAAATGTGACTGTAATACAGTCCCCACACTGAAGTCCATTGATAAACACAGGAGCCATGAGAATGTCCTTCCTTTCTCTGTAGCCCTCATACCACTGATTTGCTAGTTTAAACCAGTGAGGTTTTTCTGGAAACTTGTTTTTTGATGAGGTTTTACTAATCTCTACTTTCAAGTGAAGCTTATGTTTATCTTGCTTTTGTTGAGTTTAGGATGGTAATCACAGGCAGTCACCATATTTCTTCATCCTGGGAGTGTGCCCTGCTGTGCAAACACAGTCCTGGTTTCCCATTACCCATGCTGTTGTCACATGTCACGGCCATGTTCCCTTCAGTTGCGTGTAGTGCCAGCCGAGCAGGCCGAGCTTGACAATGATTTCATCTAGTTGGTAGTTCTATTCTTTTTTTTTTTTTTTCCCGATTTATTTAAGATTTGTTTTTATTTTATTTTTTTGAGACAGGGTTTGTCTGTGTACCTCTAGCTGTCCTGGAACTCACTCTATCTACATGCCTCTGCCTCCCAAGTACTGGGATTAAAGGTGTGTGCCACCACCACCTGGCCCAAGATCTACCTATGTAGATGATGTTCTGAGGGCATCAGATCCAAGTATAGTTGTGACCCACCATGTGGTTCCTGGAAATTAAATTCAGGGCCTATGGAAGAGCAGTCAGTGCTCTTAATCGCTGAGCCATCTCTCCAGCTTCCCCCTTGCTGTACTTTTTAAAGAAGTTTCAAAAATTGTGTATGTTGTCAAATGTGTTCCTAAGCTAGGTATCAGTTGCCAAAGAAATAGCTCATCTAAGCCGGGCGTTGGTGGCGCACGCCTTTAATCCCAGCACTTGGGAGGCAGAGGCAGGCGGATTTCTGAGTTCGAGGCCAGCCTGGTCTACAGAGTGAGTTCCAGGACAGCCAGGGCTACACAGAGAAACCCTGTCTCGAAAAACCAAAAAAAAAAAAAAAAAATAGCTCATCTAATTTTTCTAAAATGATAAATTGAATCTCCTATATGTTCTAGAACAGGTCTGACCTGTAGCTGTCGTGCGGGGGCTGTTTACCAGCTTCTTACTAACCAGGTTTATCTAAGCTGATTGGCCAAGGTAGTTGCTATGGCCATGCAATTGTCTGGATATAATTACCCCTGGGTTTTCTCCTTTGAACACTCCCCTGCCTGTACCAGTGAGTGAGAACCTCCAGCTAGCCAGTGACTTAACCATCTACATGAGGTCATCCTTTGAAATAAGAACCTTCCCTGGATTTCCTGGGCGCTTCTCCTGAAAGTCCAGAGAAGCTCTCTCCTCAACCCCTACTTCAGGAAGGGTCCAATTGTAGGTCAAGCAGTATCCCGTCCTGGGAACATAAGTCTCCTGCTGCAATACTGAGGAATGGAGGTATACTGAGACTTGCTGAGAGACTCAGCATCTGTGTGTGGTGGGATAGGTGCATATAGTCATACCCTGTCCTGACTTTTTGTTATACTCTAGGCTTATGATTACCCCAAAGAATTAAAAATGTTAAGTCATTAGCAAAGAAACTAAACAAACAGAAAACCAAGCTGGGCCTCAATAGGTTCTGTATGGGCAGATATGAAAATCGGGCTTGCTGGAAATACAGGTGGCCCCATGCTCTTTGTGTACCCTTGGTGTACCTAAATTAAGACTCGTCCACTGAAGTAAATCTCAGTCCAAAATTGGTGCTCTGTAATTGCATTTATCTCTGTTCTTATGATCAGCAAAGATCCTCAGTGCCCAATTCAGACAAGTACCCCTGGCCATCTCAGGCCTCTAGACTTGGTGTCTCCTTTCCATTTGATAGCCCAATTGTGCTTTGAAGAACTTGTAATACACAGCTCATCTTGCATAAATTATCTTAGGGATTCATCAGAAAGTAGACTTTAGAAGACTGAGTATGAGAAGCATCTTGTTGCAGTAGCGTACAGAATCTATTCAAGCAAACCTACTTTCCACTTGATCTGCTAGTTTTAGCCTAACAGACATTTTGCCATCACTTGAAATTTTGTGATAACCAGAGGTGTTAACAGCACCTCTGGTTTGGCCTGTGTTCTGCCATCTTTGGTGCCTGTGGGACCTTCAACTATGAGGCTGTGTCCTAGGATACCTGACAGTTTCTAAGACTGAAGCCACATGCTTGGAATGAACATTCTTCCTAAAAGTTGTATTTATCTAAGTTTTTTCCTTTTCTACCAAAGTAACTCTTTTGTCTCACAGTAGTGCTGTTCATATTTCCTGCTGGTTCCCTTTAGCCAGTAGACTCTTGTGTTCACTGTTCTCCAAGAGGCATTGTTTATGGGATGCTATGTGTGAGACATTGAACCTAGGTACTTTAGTCATCGTTGGGGATCTGGGCATTTAACTAGCCTGAAATTGCTATGACAAAGTCCCCATTAAACGACTTGATTGGCTTACCTTACATCAGGACAGAATAGTGAACCTTGTCTCATGGCAGCAAGTTCTTCCATTTTTACTGTTTATCATTCATGACTTTTGGGTTTAATATGGTCTAGTAGTAAGTCTGATGGTCTAGACACGTAAGCTCTAGAACAGTGGTTTTCAGCATGTGGGCTGTAGCCCCTTGGGGGCTGCATGATTCATAGCAGTAGCAAAATTACAGATAGGAAGTAGCAGCAAAATAATTCTATGGTTGACGTTTACTACAACATGAAAAACTGTATTAAAGGGTTGCTGCAGTATTAGGAAGGTTGAAAACCATTGCCCTAGAAGGTTTGTTAAAACAGTCACAGGCCTGGTGGTAGTAGCACACGTCTTTAATCCCAGCACTGAGGAGGCACAGGCGCTCTGTGAGTTAGAGCCCAGCCTGGTTTACAGAGCTAGTTTCAGGACAGCCACAGATACACAGAAAAATCCCCTATCTTGAAAAACAAAACAAACAAACAAACAAAAAAATAGTCACAGGGGCCAGCCAGATAGCAGGAAAAGACAATTGCCAAGCCAAACAGCTATGTTCAGTGCCCTAAATCCTGAAAAGAAAGAGCTGACTCATACAAGATGTCCTCTGACTGTCAGGTATACACTGACACATGTACCAGTGCATGCACACATTTGACACATGCACACAACATTTTTTAATGTATTCACAGTGAGTAGCCACTTATGAGTTGTGCCTTTGGGGATCTATTAGTTGAGACTTGAGTTTCCTCTCAAAATTTGTGCTTTTGCAGGGCAGCTGCAGTGGTGATACCCACCATTAATCCCTTCACTCTGGAGGCAGAGTCAAGTGGATCTCTTGAGTTCGAGATCAGCCTGGTCTACAGAGCAAGGACTACACAGAAAAAACCCTGTCTCAAAAAAACTGAAGGAAGGAAGAAAACAAAGAGAAGAAAACCTAATTAATTAATTAGTTGATTAATCATTCTAGGAGGTAGAAAGGTAGTTGCGGCTTCTCTGGCCCATCCTTGGAAGGCAGGTACATCAAACAGCTAGCATGGCATAGACATGCAGACCTGGACAAGTTTGTGTTTGTAGTTGAGTATGGTGCATACATGTAACCATGTGGGAGGCTGAGGCAAGAAGATGTGGCATTGGAGATCACTGAGGGTTGCAGAACAAGATGCTATCTCAGAAGGTGGCAAGCAGGAATGATAGCCATCAGTAAAATGTTTGAAGACCTGAGTTCAGTCCCCAGAACCCATGTAATAAAAGCTGAGCGAGATATGCTTGTAATAACTGTACTGGGGACAAAGAGACAGGTGAATCCTTGGGACTCACTGGCCAGCCAGCTCGGCCAGTGATGAGATCTTGTCAAAAACCAAACAGGTAGCAGCACCTGAAGAACACCACCTGAGTGTTCTGGCCTCATGGCACATGTGTGCACACAGACACAAAAGCATTTGTAACTAAGCCTGAAATTTTTAAAGATCTTGAGTTTAAAGGATGGTGGTTGGTAAGTAAATAGTGTCCTTGTCAGCTAAAGTCATGGGCTCTTAATGCTGTGGACACTAAACTCTAAAGAATTTGCACTCTGAGATGAGGCTGGACCTGTTCTAGCTTTTGTGGCTGTTAATCAAACCATGATTTCATTAATTCATTTGAAGTTTATTATTCTTGATAGTTGCTGTTTTTGTTTTTTGGTTTGGTTTGGTTTGGTTTGGTTTGGTTTGGTTTGGTTTTTCAAGACAGGGTTTCTCTGTATAGCCCTGGCTGTCCTGGAACTCACTCTTTAGACCAGGCTGGCCTCGAACTCAGAAATCCACCTACCTCTGCCTCCCAAGTGCTAGGATTAAAGGTGTGTGCCACCACCGCCCGGGGCGGCTGTTTTGTTTTAAGACAGGGTTTTACCTGTTTCCCTGGCTAGCCTGGAATTTGATGTGCAAACTAATCTGGTTTTGAATTTAAAGAGATTTGTCTGCCTCCACCTCCCTAAATGCTGGAATTAAAGGTGTGTGCCACCATGCCAGATTTGATAGTGGATTGAAGAGAACTTGGTGCTCCATCCAGTGCCTGCTTTCTGCTTCTCTGAGGGGCTGGGAGTCCTGCAATTGCCCCACACACACCCTCACATCCACACACACACACACACACACAGCATCATTCCCTAACTGCATCTCTGTGACTGAGAGGATACTCTGACTTGGTCGTGTCAGGACAGCACAGAGGCCACCAAGGTTGAGAGCCACTCAGGATTCTGTTTCTACCCAGGTCCTGTCTCAGGGAACATTGCCATGGTGTTCTGAATCAGGCTTAAATTGGTTGGTTATGTTTCTGGGGAGATAAGGCCTGATTTGTGCTGACCCCTTGGCTAGCTTCTAAATAGCAGGATGGTTGAAATCTGTGCTTGAGAGGTTTCTGTGAAGATTTATTCATAGCAAGAACCAAGGCCTGACTCAAGCCAGGAAGTTCAGCCTGGAGATAACTTGATAAGAGGCAGTTGAGAGGCCCTGTGGTTGTAGGGTGTGGAGAATCTGTGTACCTCCTCACAACAGATACAGGCAAGTAAGCAAAGAAGGCAGAGTAGCAGTGCTGTTTGCAGTGGTGAGCCAGCAGGAGGTGGCTGGTGTTAAGCAGTTCCTGCCCTATGCACACTTTTCCTTTCTCCAAGAAGCTGCTCGCCCCTGCCTTGGGTGGCTGACCTTTCTAAATCCATTTCTACTGCTGAGGCTCCAGCTGGTGGCTGGCCTCATTCTCTGTTGACCTTGATGGTGAGACCCTGCCTGTGGGTTTCACTGGTCTGGTGTTTCTCCATAGGGTGTTCTGTCAAAAGCCCTGAGCTCTAGCGAAAACATAAAACATCCTTTTGTGGGTAGCTGAGGATGCCTGATTTTGTTCCCACGTAATAGGATAGCTGGTACTACTACTACATGAAGAGCCTGTGCTTGGTGTCCATGAAGTCAGCTGTGAAAGTAGCTTTTCTTTGGGGAATTGCTTAATTAGTAAATACAGGATTAGGTTAACACCTGTCAAATCTCAATTTGTATGAGGATGAATAAGTATTTAATCCCAAAAGGAAGATGCTGCATGATTCTAGGAGCAGGCCCAGCAAGGTGCCAGCCCTCCTCAGCTTCATGTTCCTACAAGAAGTAGCCCAGGATATGACAGTATGTCATTAAGTTCTGTGCATGTGGGGACTAAAGAGAATCTCTTATTTTTACCCCATATCTCATTTTTCTTTTTCTTTTTTTTTCTTTTCCAAGACTGGGTCTCACTTTAAACTACCTGGTTTAGAATTCACTATGTAGCCCAGGTTGCCTTTGAACAATGGCAGTCCCTCTGCTTCAGCTTTCTAAGTGCTAGATTACTAAGCATAGTCCACCATGCTATATTATATATAGTTAAGATTTCATTTTTAAGGATGCGGATGCCTGAAAAGACTAGGAAAGAGCATCGGATCCCCTGAAACTGGTGTTAAAAGTGTTAAGTTTTCTGATGTGAGTACGGGGAACTGGAGTCCTGGAATGGTAGGAAGTACTCTTAACTGCTAATCCATCTCTCTAGTCCCTCTTTCTTTTTTAAGGCAAGGTTTCACATAGCTCAGGCTTCCTTCAGACTTGTGTAGCTGAAGTTGGCCTCCTCATCCTCTTCCATTTACCTCTGTGATAGGGTTACAGATGTCTACCAGGAGTCCCAGATCCGGTGTTCCCTGTTCTCCTGTATCCATCCCATCACAACATGTGATTAAGAACATGTATTAAGAAATTATATACTCTACAAGGAAAGCAACTTGAATTGTTTATGTGATGGTAAATCCATATGTTTTTAAATGATTCTGAGTTGTCCTTCTGTTGTGAGACAACATTCCAGGTCTTTTGGGGGCCCTCAGTTTGAACCCTGAATGAGCCTTGTTCCCCTCCCTCAGTATCCAGAGAAAGCGCCTCAGAAGGCCAACAGGTACAAGTATGGGACTCCAGGGTCTGTGGGAGTGCTCCTTATTCAGAAGAAAGCCAGCAATTGGCCATAGCACACCTCTCAGTTTTTAGGAACCTCACTCCAGGGACTGGTTAATTAGAACCAGAAGGCATAACGAACTTGACACCTGTATCCCTGGCTCCTAGAAAGCTTTGCTGGGAAGCTCAGGGCTCCACAAAGTGAACATCAGCCCAAGCCTGGCTTAAGCTCAGGACTGTTGTCAAGCTAATTGGCTGTTCAATGAGGTTGACAAAAACACAGCAACAAAGAAAGGGGATCCTGGGAAAGTGGGCTCTGCTTACTGTGTTCACCCACATAGTCTAGCCTGGCCTCTAAGCTACTTCTAGGCTGGTTGTTAGAAGTGTCAAGTTAAAAAAAGAAGTGTCAAGTTCTCTGGGTGGTGGTGTATGCCTTAAATCCCAGCACTTGAGAGGCAGATGCAGATGGATCTCTCTGCCTTTGAGGCCAGCCTGGTCTACAGAGGTAGTTCCAGGATAGCTAGAGCTACACCGAAAAACCCTTTCTTGGACCCCATCCCCAACTCCTCCCCTCTCTCAAACAAAAAGTCGTCAAGTTCAGTTTAGGTGCTGACATGATTAATGTTTCCTAGCCTTCCTTAAACAGATAGCTCTTCATTGAGTGTAGTCACTTAAAAGTTGTCTCTGTCCAGACAGGAAGTGCATGTATGTGGTGGAAACCATAACAGGGCCTTCCCAGGCAGGGCTGTCCTGTGACCACATTTCTTGGAGCACTTTTGAGTCTTGACTCTGGGGAGTGGAAAATGCAAAGTGGCTTTTCTCACTCTCCCTAGCTTTATCCATGTGACTTTCTCCTGTCTCCAGCTTTGCCTTGGAGTCAGTGCTAATTCTGAGTACCAGGATCTTTTTTTTGGGGTGGGGGTTTGAGACAGGGTTTCTCTGTGTAGCCCTGGCTGTCCTGGAACTCACTCTGTAGACCAGACTGGTCTCGAACTCAGAAATCCGCCTGCCTCTGCCTCCCAAGTGCTGGGATTAAAGGGGTGCGCCACCACTGCCCAGCAAGTACCAGGATCTTGACTGGACCCCTGCCCCAGGAAAGGTCTATTACTCCCTGTTCTCTTTCCCAGAAGCTATAGGAGCCACAGGTCTTCAACTCATTATTTCCTCTAGTACCGTTGAAGGGCTCTATAAGCCTAGATGGAGCTCTTCTTGTAGGCAGTGAGGAGACAGGAAAGGAGCAGGCTGCAGGGCCTAGCTCCAGAAGCAGCCTGTGATGCAGGGAACGGAAGTGCCTAGCAGCTCTTGGTCAGGTATTTTCCAGTTAAACTGTTTAGATTGGCCACCTAAATGTGTTCTAAAGTAACGTAGGAGCTATTTTTAGGGCACTGTGAACTTATTTAAATAAGTTGACATGTTGGTAAGATGGCTCAGTGGGACATCAGTCCCAGACCCCATATGACAGACTGACTCTGAGTAGCTTCCTCTGTCACATTGACCACAGCTCTGATTTTGCTTTTAGCACTAGTTAAAGTATCTCTTATATGTGTCTATCTGTTTTACTCTCAAACTGGAGTCCTACAGCAAAGACAAAGCCCCAATCCAGCAGCTACAGCAGGAAGGAAATCTGAAAAAAAAATCCATTGAATTTTTAATTTAATTAATTAATTAATTATGGTTTTTAGAGACAGAGTTTCTCTGTGTAGTCCTGGTTGTTCTGGAACTCACTCTGTAGACCAGACTGCCCTTGAACTCAAGAGATCTGCCTGTATCTGCCTTCTGAGTGCTGGGATAAAGGGCATGTGCTACCAGGCTTCCACTATATTTCTTAAACCTCAGCAACAAGAAGATCTGGAAAACTCCCACTGATGGTCCAGAAGGGACAATTCCAGTTCAACTGAAAGCAGGGAGAGTGCCTGGTGAGCCCAAAGGGATATTTCAGATGGTACCTCTGTGCTCAGGCCCATCAGCCCTGGCAAAAGCCAAGAGAGCCACTGCCTCTGGGGCTTTCAAAATTGGGCCACCCTATCCCCATTGGGTGCCTATCCTCAGATAGTCCCTGGACTACCCATAGTCTAAGCTCTACTATGCTGCTCTGGATACTTAGAAACAAGCATCAGTTTTAGCCTAGTTTGTACTGAGAAGAGGAGGCCTGTACCATGCCTCTAATTTTTGTTCAGTCAGAATGGCAATGCTATCTGGAGCCATTCTGTTGGTTCGGGTTATCATGGAAGTTATATCTCTTAGTCCACACCTTCTCTGTGCTTCCTATTGTAGGGCAGTGGTGACCCTGCTTGTGTTCAGGCCTAGAGCTATGACGGCCCTGTTGACAAAGGCCAACTTGGAGCCCTGAGAGGCAGGGGGACATGACAGGCAGGTCTAGGTTAGTGAACTGTTTTTTATCCAAAGCTCCTTGACTCTGGTGTTCAGCTATACACAAAATGGAATTTTACATATGTTGGACAGAAATAAAAGAATCAAGCCCCGTCCAGAAAGGTTCCAGAACTGCAAGGACCTGTTTGACCTGATCCTCACTTGTGAAGAGAGAGTCTATGACCAGGTTGTAGAAGGTGAGTGCACAGAGCCTGACCTGCCGTTTAGACTGTGCTACCAACACTAAGCTGGTAGACTTATGTTTGCCCTGGGCAATAGTGATAGAAGGCACTCCAATATCCTCTACATACAGATATCCTGTATGGACATCTGGAGGATAGCCTGTGAGGAGTTAGCATAAGACTGATGTCCAGCACTTAAGCCTTGTGGCCTTCAGAGTTTGCTTTTCCTGTTAGGCCTGGCATTTTATAGAACATGCTGTTGGTGTCAGTACTAACTGGCATAGGATTGCCTGAGTTGAGTACACTGTTTACCTAGGTTTCTTAGCCTATGTTGTGGGGCTGTTCCTCTTGTTAGTTAGTTCCTTGGGTTTGGGTGCTCAATCCTCAAGTTATATTCTGCAGAGTTCAGGGGCAGGTGTGGTAAGAACTGGACTTGGGACACATCTGCCACCTGGTGTCTTGTAATATTTGTATCTCTTTTTACCAAGCAGATCTGAATTCCAGAGAACAGGAGACCTGCCAGCCAGTGCATGTGGTCAATGTGGACATCCAGGACAACCATGAAGAGGCCACTCTGGGAGCATTCCTTATCTGCGAGCTCTGCCAGTGTGTGAGTCTGAGCACCTGAGTCTAGGCAGTGCCTACCAAAGGAAGTAGCTACAGCTGAGTCCTGTTTGAGCTTCTCATCACTAGCAACTTATTTTTACATCCTGGTCAAATATTAAATTTCAAATAAAACCCAAGTAGTACACTAAGAAGTGACCAAATGCCTTTGGCTTGAAACCCTACCCCCCCCCCCCCCCCAAAAAAAAGAAACCCTACCCCAGTGCTTCTGTCTATGATAGAAGTGATATATGACATCTCCCAGGTCACAGGCCCCTCTCCTGGAAAAACTGACTGACATTTCAGTTTTCTCTGATGGACAGCTGGAAGAGCTTATCTAGTGCTGTCAAAGATGGACCTGGTAACTCCCAGAGACAGCATCCCTCTCTAAAAGCAATCTTGCAGGAGCTTCCTAAGGGCTTGTGTAGCTGCTGTATGGAGGTATTCAATTGTTCAGGTGCTATGGAGGGACTTTGGGAAGAGTCATGTGCCTTTCCCTGACTTTTGCCTTTAAGAACTACATTTAGGTTAGCTGACTGTGGAGAATTGATGTCCTTTTGGCTTTCCAAGTGAAGGCTGATGAGGAAGTCGGTGTGGGGGATCCAAACTCCTGCTAAACTCTGCACAGCTTTCACTCTTAGTGTTACTATTAAGTTCCAGCAGTTGAACTTGTGGTCTAGGTGATGATCTGGAGAAAGGGCTGAGGCCAGGGAAACTGTGTAGCCATGCCAGAGCAGTCAACATCCAGCCTGCTTCACTTATTCACCAGGAGAAGCTATTGGTGTCTGGAGAAGGTAGAGGCCAGACGCAGTGCACAGGCAGCCCCACCACAAAGCATGGTCAGCAGGAAAATGCCTGTGTCTTCGTATGCCTCACTTCACTCATTGCAAAGTTGGGATAGCACTGGTTGGTGAGGCTTTCAGGTACCTGTGATGCCTGAGAACAGAGCCTCAGTACCAGCCTTGGGGTCAAGTCCTCCCTTTAAATCTGATTATACCACTCTGAATATGGGGTACTTCTGTGGTATATTGTATATATCTGGTAGGAACAGGCCATTGGGACAGCCCTGAGGAAGTTATCCTGAAGCCTGGTTCCCTGAAGAAGAGAAGATGTGGTGGAGGGCAGGGGCAGGGAAGGTGTGTCACAATGCCTGGGTTCACTCAAGGCTGTGTTTTCCCCCAGATCCAGCACACTGAGGATATGGAGAATGAAATCGATGAGCTGCTGCAGGAGTTCGAGGAGAAGAGTGGCCGGGCCTTTCTGCACACTGTCTGCTTCTACTGAGCCTGAGCCGCTGTGCCTGGTGCATGGCCTGCCCTGACAGCCACCTTGTTGAGGCCACTTTTTCAGTGTGTTTTCCCCTCTGATATTTGTTTATACTGCTAGATGTACATCACCAATGTACTGTACATATGGAACGAGATGTACACAGAAATGCCAGACTCAAATCCATTGTTTTTCACCAAAAGAAATAAAGATGGTTTACTCTACAGCCTACACCAAATGCCTGTTGTTGGCCCACCTACCCCTTTTCTCTCCGCTGCTGGATTGTACAGAAACCTAAATAAAGCAACAGGCTATCTTATTGAGGGGAACAAACCTTGGAATTGCCACAAATAGGTGCTGCTAGAAGTCTTTGATTTGTCCTGAATTCCTGGCCTGACCCCTGCAGAGGAAGAGGCTACTCAGGGCTCTTAAGTCCAGCCCTGTGACATAACTGAGACCACCCTGACAGGGCCAGTACCCTGGTGCCTCAACAGCTTAAGGGCCTGTGTCATCTGATAAACTGAACTTCTCCAGTTGGAACTTCTGGACACAGTGGGATCTGGACTTGGGGGGCTGGAGGTCAGCTGTCCTCCTCCTTGCTTTTGTCACACAGGGCAATGTTGGTTCTTATGTTGTCAGCTGTGTACAAGGGCTTGAGACTCAACTTGGTTCCCAGTATGACCGGCAGCCACAAGAGGATCATAGATAGACATTGAGCTGCAGGCTTCAGGCAACTCTGCTCCCCTTCCTACCCAGAAGATTACTAGTCTTTCCCACAACTGCCACGATCTTTATTGCATACTTAGCTCATTCCGTATCGCCTACCCTCTTGCCCTCCTACCTCTGGTCGTGTAGTCATAGTCCCTGGATCCTCTGACTTTGTTGGCCCCTCCTCTGATGGCACTTGCTTGCTGGAGGAGGCGGGTGCTGACACTTCCTGTCCCTCTTTGGAACCAGGAGACCCAGGAGGAGGGGCCTTACTTGGAGAAGTAGAGCAGAAACGACCACCTGGTCCAGGCCAAGGCCCAGTTCAGAGCGGCACTGGACAAGGAGACCAGAGCCAAGATTGATGAGATGGGGCAGAATGTGGAGCCAAGGCCGGAGGGGAGGGGTCTCGGCCTGCGTCACAGGGATAGGGGTGGAGAACCTCGCCCCTGGATGCTGGCGCGGGGCGGCGAAGTCCCTCCCCGGAGGCGGAGGCAGGAGGAGGAGGGAGGAGATAGTGAAGAAGAAAAGGAGGGAGGGAGAAGCCTGGAGGAGGGAAGAGGGAGGAGGGAGGGGGCCGCCGCGCGGACCGCAGGGAGCCGGGCGCAGGGAGCACCGGAGGGCGGAGCGGAGGGCTGCCAGCAACGGGCGACGGGCGAGCGACCCTACAGCAGCCCCCACATTTCTGCTGCCTGTGCCCGCGCCTGCCCCCGGGGTCCGCGGCGGCCCGGCGCGCGAGCGCTGACCTCTGCGGAGGCGGCGCGGGCTCAGCATCGGGCCGGGGCCGGGAGGGGCACCGGGGCCGGGGGGCGGCGCTCCGGCCCGGCCCGGCCCCGCCCGATGTCCATGAGTGCGAACACCATGATCTTCATGATTCTGGGGGCGTCGATCGTGATGGTGAGCGGAGGGGCTTCCCGCGCGCGCCCCCTGCTTCTGCCGCCCGCGCGCGCGCCTACCCCACCTTGCTTCCTTGTTTACCGGCCCGTGCGGCCTGCACTGCCCTCCGCGGCTTGCCCTGCACTACCCTCGCTGCTACCTTGCGCTGCCCTCGCCCTGGTTGCCCTGCGTTTCCCCACCCACCCATCTATCCCTGCAGCCCAATGCTCCCCCTAGGCACCCCTTTCGGCCCGACCCACTCCTCGCCCTGACCGGTCATGGGCTCTTCCAGGCCATCGCGTGCTTGATGGACATGAACGCGCTGCTGGATCGATTCCATAACTACATCCTCCCGCACCTGCGGGGCGAGGACCGCGTCTGCCACTGCAACTGTGGCCGGTGAGTGCGCCCCGGCTCTAGGCACGACACGCGTGATCACACTTGTGCAGCGGGCCCCACTTGGCCGGTGAGCCCGAACAGGCTGGGCCGCAGAGCCTGGCTGAATGATGGGGGCCGCTTCTCCCCGCCAGGTGCTGGGGGAGGGGTGGCCAACGGGAACCCTAGGTCAGCTAGCTGTCTCCCTGGGAAAGGAAGCATGACTGAGTCTGTTAGGAACTCCTTCCTCCAGTTCCTTTAGAGAAAAGGCTGCCTGGTGGTGGCATTGTGGGGCAAGGAGCCTCCTGGTCCAGGGCCTAGAGGCCCGAGAGCAGCATCCTTGAGTAGTGTCCACAATGGAAACCAGGAAGCTAGTTAAGCCTTGAACAGTAGTCTTGCCTACGACCCAAGACTTCCTCCTGGGCCTACTGTGTCCATGGTAAACAAGTGCAGGAGGTCAAGCTAGGAAGGGCCTACCTTGAGGAACACCTGCCACAACTGATTACTGTGCAGAGGAGGAGCTGAAGTAGGCTGGGGTTTGCTCAAGGTCACAATGAGACCCACCACACCCTTCAGGGACCTCCCCTTCTGTGCATGTGTAGTGATAAAGTCTTCTGGCCTTGCATGTTTGTATGTCCATGTATGAAATAAACATCTTCTCATGAGCCGCGCATGTGTGTACTGTCTGTGCATATACATGTGCGTACACAGCGCACTCGAACATCCGCATGCACTCATTCCAGAGATACCCTCATGCGATAACCGTTGTCCCTACTGGACAGACTAGGAGAAAGGGGATGGAGGCTTTACAGAGTAGACTTGCCCAAGGTTACACAACTAGGAAAGAATGGGGCTAGAATCCCAGAACCTCGGTTCCTTACCTCACCCTGTTTCGACTCCAGAGGTGTTCCTTCACACAGGGGTGTAGGGTATGTCAGGACAGTTGCATATCTCCTAAGTGCATATATGGCTACAGGTACAGGCAAGTGTGCTGCAGATCATGGGCGTTACAGCAAATAGAAAGCACATGACCCTCACATGAATTGGACATGGTAGGCAAATTTACTTTGTGGTCACACATTCCCAGAGAGCCCTGTGTTCCAGCTTGGTGCACACCATCTGTCTATCTGATACATCAGAGGGCTGTTCCCAGGCTGTGTCTGTAGGTGAGTGAGTTCTGAAGCCTTCCCAAGACAGTATGTACATACTGGGCCCAGTTACTGGGCCCATGAACACTGGGAATGGATACTACATACAGGGCTTTTGTAAAGTGGTTGGTACAGCACTTTCTGTGACAGCACACTGAACGTTTACTAGAGCACAGAGGGTATGTTCTTAGAGTATGTTTACACAGTTTATGTATGTGTATCTCATGTAGCATCCAAGAACTTGTGGACCCATGTAAACAGACACCTGTAGAGTAGAACCTGAACTAAGGCTTGTGTGTGCAAAAATGTGGAGAGCCACATCATGTAGACAGTGTTTCTGCGTGTGTCTCTCTACATGTATGTGCTTTGTACACAACTCTACATACAGGGTATGTAAATTCGTTGTACAAAGCACTTTTGTATATTGATTACATATATGTGTATGCAAAGTACATGTATATAAAACAATATACAGTTCAGTGTGCTCAGGGAGAATGTCAGAACATCTCAGTGTGGGTGCGGTGACTGCAGATTAATTTGGAAATGGGTTATCTGTACACATACCATGTGCACATGTAGTGTTGACAAGTTTGCCTATGTGTACACACTTTGTAAAATAACTGTACACATGTGTCTGCCTTGTACATGGCTATTTGCAGAATTTTAGACAGAAGACATGTATATAAACTAATGTTCTGAACAGAGCACGACAGCAGGCAGCACTTGTGTGTACACACAGATCCGTGCACATGACAGCATCCCATAGAAAGGGTGGCTGTTTCAAAGCTGAGTGAATGTGCATCTATGTGTAACGCACCATACTCATACCCAAAGTGTGCACAGTGCATGGGTGTGGGGCTTGTGGGGCCCATGTCCACAGTATACATGCTATGTCCTGTGCATGCGGACAACGTGTATACACGACACACATTGGATCTCAAGTGGACACATGGCAGCATGTGTCATGAAGGTAGGACACATCAAAGAAATTCATTTTGTACACAGCACATCTTGCTTTCATTCAGAAGACCTGAGCCCCTGTCTTCAGGGGCTTGGTATAGAGTTAGGAGGAACCAGGCTAGGGGAGGAAGAATTGCAGATACCCAAGTTAATTGTAAGGGCACAACAGCCTCTAAGCCCTGGATTCCTGAGGCCACATGGTGGCTGGGACTTCACATTGCCCTATTTATAGGCTACCTAGGAGCCTTCTGGCTTCCTTGGTAGTTTCTTTCTGTTTCCTGGAACAGCTTTATGTTGGGGACAGTCCAAAGGAAGGACATGGGTCCCAGGCTGACCCAGTCCCACCAGACCCTGTGGCAATCCCTGATAGTGTGGAAACACTACCTCTCCCAGGGCTTGGTCAGCAATACTTTCTGTACCAGGATCAATAGCATCCATCCATTATGGTGACAGTGGCTGCTTATGAGCAAGTGATGGCTGCTAGGTGTCAGTCATGGTACCTCCAGTAACCAACTGAGAGCTGGCAGCCTAAGCTTTGCCCACTGGGATTGACCAAACTATAGACCACAGAGTTAGCCCCCTGGGCATTCCCAAGATCAGAAGGGGATCTGAGGAGACTTACTGCTGCCCCTCCCTATCCCTGCTCACCTGGGTTCAGGTTTAAAAATACTAACCCCACTGTGAAGAAGTATCCATGTGTCCCTTATTGGGCCCAGGGACATAAGCGAAAATGGGCACAAGGGAGGAAGAGTTTTTTTTGTTTTGTTTTTGTTTGTTTGTTTGTTTTGTTTTTCGAGTCAGGGTTTCTCTGTGTAGCCCTGGCTGTCCTGGAACTCACTCTGTAGACCAGGCTAGCCTCAAACTCTCAAACTTGGAAATCCGCCTGCCTCTGCCTCCCAAGTGCTGGGATTAAAGGCATGTGCCACCACTGCCCGGCGGGAGGAAGAGTTTTTAACTGGGGAATAGCTGAAGGTCTGCTACAGGCAGTCACAGGTTCCAGCCTCTCACTGAGAGGAGGAAGGGGTGCAAGTTTAGGAAGCGAGAAGCTATTTTTGGCATACATTTGAGGTGTCTGTAGATCCCACGTGGAGATTCACAGGCAGCTGGAGCTCCTAGCAGACATGGTGGGCAGTGGAAAGGCCCACCCACTAGTGGCTCTGGAAGTGGGTGGGCCAAGAAAGGCAGGCTTACCAGAAGCCCAGTCAGCCCCCACAACTGTCAGGAAGATGAGCGATTTTAAGCATGTGGTCCCATGGCACCTTTGGTATCCAGACAAGTGGATCCCAACATCCAGATTGCTGGCTTTGTGGAGAGGACCATCAGGTGGCTCACCCCTCCTGGAACAGGATAGAAGGACTTCCTGGAAGTGGTGTTCAATCAGCTCTGAAAGGGGGATCAGCAGCCAGAGGGAACCATGTGAGAACTCTAGTGTAAGTGGAGGTGATCCAGGGCATGAAAGCAATGGGCAGTTCCAAGAAGATAGCTAGGACAGGAAAGCAAAGAGGCACTGAGATTAAAGCTATAGTGAGTGCTTATACCTAGGAGTGGGCTCTAAAATTTGTCTAGCTTGGACCTGAATAGCTGGAAACAGCTCATTATAAGAACACTAAGTGTATGATAGACATGTGATCTGTGGGGAACGTGAATGAGGGGAGAGGAAAGATTCCTCAAACTTCCAGCAGAATGGGCACAAGGTAGATAATAAAAGGGAGAGGCCCAAGGCAGTGACTGTGGCAGGAGAACAAGAACAATCATTGTCTTGTACCTGGCCTCCTGAAAGCATTATGTGGAGGCCAAGGTACATGTCTGGTGGGCCTTGGACATTTGGCTTTGCTAAGACATTGTCAGCCCCTCAGGGCCAGTAGGTGAATGTGAAACCTACTACAGGGACCTTTGGAAGGATGACATATTGGGTGGACATTTCATCCCAGCCATTCCTACCCTCCTTGAACATCACTCCTGATCTCCAGGGCTACTGTCTCCACCTTTCCCTGCAGTTCTGCCAGGTGACCTGATCTGGGCCTGGGGGTGCTGTTTCCCCTCCCAACCCAGCACACAGGGATTGCTTCAGAGAACTTCCCAGGGTGGCCCATAGGAATCAAGCCATCCAGTTTGGGTCCCCTACCCAGCCCAGCAGACCTGGGGAAGGCTGGGCCAGGGTTGGCAGGAGAGGTGCCAGCCCACCCTGCCGCCCCCAGGCACCACATCCACTACGTGATCCCATACGACGGGGACCAGTCGGTGGTGGACGCCTCTGAGAACTACTTTGTGACAGACAATGTGACCAAGCAGGAGATCGACCTTATGCTGGGCCTGCTGCTGGGCTTCTGCATCAGCTGGTTCCTGGTGTGGATGGACGGTGTCCTGCACTGTGCTGTACGCGCCTGGAGGGCTGGCCGGCGCTATGGTGAGTGCCTCGCGCTGCTGCGGGCACCACTTCTGGCCCAGCCCGGCCACCTGACTGCCCTGTCCCCCTGCAGATGGCTCGTGGACCTGGCTGCCCAAGCTGTGCAGCCTGCGGGAGCTGGGCCGGCGGCCACACAGGCCCTTCGAGGAGCCTACAGGGAACATGGTGCACGTGAAGCAGAAGCTCTACCACAACGGCCACCCCAGCCCGCGGCACCTGTGAGTGCCCAGGACTCGGGGCTGCTGTGCACATGTAAAGGGACCTCGTGGACGCCCAGCTGGCAAGACGGGACTGCGGCCTCAGGCCCAGGGTATGCTGGGCTGTGGCCAGCTGGGCTGTGGCCAGCAGGCAAATCCAGTGGAAGGTGCTGTCTCTTCTTTTTATAAAGGGGGTTGGGTGGGGGCTGGGTTGGGGATGGCCTCTGGGCTTCAGGGACAGCAGCCTGGTCTCCACAGTGAGCAGGACACAAAGGCAGGCTCTTAGAGGTGCTGGGGCCAGGGGTGGTGGGTCCATAGTGGGGAGAGGCTTGGCCTGGTCCACACTAGCCTAAGGCCACATCTCAGTGAAAGCACTGTTTCTTGAGCACCTGTTGTCCATCCGTCCGTCTGGAGGGGAGGGATGTGTCAGGGCCTGCGCCCATCTGCACACGGGAGCATGTGCATGGGGCGTGTGCGACTGTAGGGTGGGACTGAGGGGCGGGCCCCTAGCAGCAATAAGAATGTGGTGGCCCCAGGTGTCCCAGCCCTCACTGTGAAGCCCACCCTGCCTGGCCAGTAAATTCTCCAGAAAGCTCCAGCCTGTGCTTCTTCCGTCATCTCTAACCCCAGGGGCTACTAAGGCCCCTTCATCTAGACCCCCACCTCAGCCAACAAGCAAAATCAGCAAATCAGTCACAGTTTTATTAGATTCTGGATTTAAAAGGCCCTGATCCAGCCAAGGGGAAGGCGGTAGCTCTGACTCTTAGATGCCACCAGCCAAGGGCTGTCTAGCACCAGATCCACTCTGCCAAGTAAGGACTGGGCCAATTCTTGGCACAGATGTGTATATGGTAGGAATAATGTCCAGGAAGCAGAGGGCCTTCTGTGCCTTTAGCCTGGTCCCTGTAGGCCCCAGTCCTGCTGGCATAGCCACTGGCTTGTGGTTCGGCACTCTGTGTATTCTCTGCTCTGGGCTTGTAGACATGTTTCACCAGTGTACTGAGGTACAGGAAGGCAGTATGCCTCCCTCTGCCAGCACTCCGAGAGTCAGAGACTAGGAGGTGTGGGAGGCAGAGAAGCTGACACCTCCAGCATCCCACAACTAGGCAGAGGCATTTGGGGCAATGTTGACCTCTTACAGAGGTCAAAGAAGACAGGTAAAGAGGGAGTAATAAGTGTGGTCATAGAGACTGCCTGTCCCCAGTCATGTGTACAAGGTGTCCAGGACCAGCTCAACAGCTGAGGAGTGAAGGATGTGGTGACTTGCTAGCCTCGGAACCAGGCCTCTCTACTTTAAGCCACTGCATCTTCTGCTGGTGCTGCTGAACAGCATCCTGCACACGGGCATCCATCATCGCCTCCGTGAGGACTCCATCCTCAGATGAATATGCCATGGCCTGGTAGAAAAGAGGGTGCAGAAGAGAGGCTAGTTGCTTACACAGGGAGGCCAAGCCCTCAATCTAGGCCCAGAGACCACTTTAGGCACTAGCACAGTGGGCACAACTGAGCTTACTAGTGCTACTGCTGTTAAATTTCTCAATAACTTTCTAAAATAGAAAGCCTGAACAGAGTTGTTTCCCTCTGTACATAAAGGTAACTCCCTCTGAGCAGGACACAAATGCAGAACCCTCATAAGCCCCTATGTTATTCTGGCTCCATTTCCCAGCTCAGGCATACACCAGGTCACATAGCAATTATGAAGGCCAGATAATGCAGCCATATACTTTACAGGGCTCCTGAACAGTGGGTGCTGCTGCCAGGCCCCTATCCTCAGGGTATATGGTGTTAGTGTGAGGTTTCTCCAATCAGAGCCAAGTAGTGGTCCTCTCTGGATAGGCTGCTCCTTTTCATGTCTATTTCCACTGGATGACAATGGCCCCTGTCACTTCTTTATCCTCCCTGAGGATGGCACTCCAGGATCAGCCAGCAGGAGTTTGAACTAGTCAAGTTGTACCCTTCAGATACTATAAAGGGACCAGGGCTCACAGGTGGTTGAGACCACATTCCTGCTGGTTTTCTGCTTGAAGCAGAGCATGTCCCGAAAGACATCAGCACAAGGTATGGAGAAATCTGAATGCAATGAAGGGGATACTCCAGGCAGAGAAATTTCCTACCTAGGGTACTAGGACACACTGTAGAGAAACTGAATCGCAGAGTCATATATAACAATTCTGCTAAGACACTGTCACCTGGGAGGAGATAATCATAATGGTATTTTGTGTCATCTGGATAAGCAGGATAACCAGGAACAGATGAGGTCCACTATCCTACTATGATTCACTGTGGAGGAAGTCTTGACCCTAAAGCCAGACTACCAACTCTGAGAGGTGGTTGGAAGTCATGGATACTCTCTCCCAGCTTGAGCTCACCCAAGGCCAAAAGCAAGGTATACTGGAGCCCCAGCTGGATGGACTGTGTAGCAGCTTTCTCTAAGTAGCTACACCTTGCCAAAGGCCTAGTAGAGGAGCGCTCACCCACCAGCTAGCCTAGGAACTCAGGTCAGACAGACATCAGGGCTCATGCTGTGGGTATCCTGGGCTGGACCCTGGGTTACAAGCCAGCCCAGGTGGAGGTAAACAATGCCATGCACCAGCAACACTCACAACCTGCCAGAGACGAGCTTCTCTGCTCTATCTTGCAACTGTTTTGTAAATCTAAAACTATTCAAATGTTTTAAGTTTAACTGGGTGTAGTGGTTTGCCTGAAGTATCAGCTTCTCTCAAAGCTGAGGCAGGACTGGTTGACTGTGAAGTTGAAAGCCAGGCTAAGCAACATAGTAAGACCCCAGGTCAAAAATGAGTAAACAGGAGCTCAGTAGTTAACAGCACTTACTGCTCTTGCAAAGACCCAGGTTCAGTCCCCATCACCAACACTGGGTGGCTCACAACCACCTGTAACTCCAGGGGAGTCAATGTACTCTTCTGTGTCTTGTGTTAAGACAGAGTTTCTCTATATAACTGGCTGGCTTGAAACTTGCTATGTAGACTAGGCTGACTGTAGACTCATACACATCTGCCTGCTTCTGCCCCTGCTGGACCTAAAGGTGTGTGCCACCACGCCCAGCCTCATGTCCTCATCTAGCCTTCAAAGACACCAGGCATGCATATAGTGCACATAAACATGCAGGCACTCATGCATACACATAAAATACATACAGTATATTATACATATGCATACAATTTAAAAAAACTTAAAAATATTTCAAGAAATAGTCTTGATCTTCCTTAAACCCTCAACAATGAAGGGGAAAGGAAGGAAGAGAAACATTGTTTAGTATCCCCCACACTGTCACCACCCCCCTGACATCAAAGCCAGGTGAAGACAGCATTGAAACTTATAGACCAGCAGTCCTGATGAGCAGGGTTGTAAAGTCCTCAATCAGAACCTGATGCATAAGTACTGAGAGTTGCAGGCCAGCCCAGAAGGTGAGGGCTGTCTTAAATACGCAACAACAAAGCCTAAGCCCAGCCTTTTGGAACACATCTGTAATCTCAATACTTGGGAAACTGAGGCAGGAGAATTTTAAGAGAATTCAAGGCCAGCCTGGGCTACAGAGTGAGACCATGTCTCAACAAACAAAAGCACCTCCCCACCCCCACCCCCATCGAACCACTTCAGTATTTCTCACTTTTTGTGATACAGGGGATTAGGCCCAGGAATGTATATAGGCAGACACTCCTATCACCACTACATCTCCAGCCTCACTTAAATTTTAAAATGTTAAGGTAGGATTTCATTGTGTTGCCCAGGCTGATCTTGAACTTGCAATCCTCTTGGCTCATCTTCCAAAGTACTGGGATCACAGGTATGTGCCATCATATCCTGCTTGGTAATGGTTTCTTAAACATGACATGATAGACAACAAAAAGAAAAAATAGATAAATCAGGCTCCATCAAAATGTAAAAGTTGTGTACACAAGACAGAGACAGATGGTTCTCCATGAATTTGTAGCTGGCCTGGTCTACACAGCAAGTTCCACGACAACAACCATAAAAGAATATTACCAATAGAATAAAAAGGCAGTCTATCCAATGAAAGACAATATTTGTAAACCACATATCTGGTAAGAGGTTAATAGCAACATTATGTAAGGAGAAGAGCCCCTACAAACTAAAACTCTGTAACTTCAAGGCTGAAAGAGACAGTGTGAAGAGCACTGGATGCTCTTCCGAAGGACCCAGGGTCAAGTCCCTGCACCCACATGGTGGCCCACAACCTCATCTGTAGCTCCAATTCCAGGGGCTCTGACATCATTTCTTCTGCAGGCACCAGACTCTCACACGGTATGTAGACATATATACAAACAAAAACAGCCCACATAAAACAAAACAATACAGGTATGGTGATGCACTCCTTTAAGGCCAGCCTGATCTAGGATAGTCAGAACTACCCAGAGGGACATTGTCTCAAAAAACAAAAACAAGGTGGTTAAGATAGTATTCTATGCTTAAGGTCTGTGTGTGTGTGTGTGTGTGTGCACGAGAACACACATGAACACACACACACACACACACACAGTGAATCCCTAGAAGGGGTAGTTGCAAAGGCAGGAACTTGTGTTATCCTAAGATGAATGGAAAATGGAGGCTGCAGAGCAATGAAGGGTCTGTGTGATGTGCAAGTACTCAGGAGTCCTATGGGGGTAAAAACAACAGCATCCAGGTCTGTGTTATTCCATGGCTGACAGGATCTAGGCAGCACCTTGGGCCGTCCTCTTATATCTCCTGTTCCTCTCCAGAGAACAGCCTAGATGAACCTGCCTTAGTCACTCTGACCAACTGCCAGGACCGTCAGGGAGCATGCCCAGCTCTCCCTTGTAAAGCCTTACTTAATCTGTTGCTCTCTCTGACAATACACTAATGTGAGAAAGGTGAGCTATCTTGGTGAGAGCTTTGTGAGCCAGGTAACCTGCTGGGATGAGCTCAGTGTACTGCCCCATAATATTTAACATGCCAAAGGTCTGACATCCTCATAGGCATATACTTAGAGATCACCCTTCAGAGGAAGTAATTTCATTGAAATGAGGGCACAGAAAGAGTCCATGGTTCCTTAGAATTCATGCACAAGACAAAAGAGCTCACAGATGCTGTCTTATCATATGAAGACCCAGCAAAACCTTGACCCCTATTAGCCAAGAAAGAGCCTTCTTCAAGGTCTGACCACGTTGGCACTAACCTTTGTACTTCAGCCTCCAGAAATATGGAAGGACAACTTCTTGATTTTTAAGCAAGCCACCTGTACTATGACGATCTCCCTGTTCTCCACCATCAGTTGTGGGAACAGACCCTGAGCAAGGATAGAGCAGAGACCTTGACCACAACAGGGTGCTGCATCTGAGGTATATACTGTAGCAGCTAAGCTAGTTTATATGTCCCTAGTGTACCTAGTGGATACAAAATCCAAACCTAAATAGGACTGTCCCATGCATACCTAGAAAAGCACTGCCAAGTTTAAGTGGCTTGCTGTTATTTGGTTACAGAAAGTTAGCTACAGGGACATGGTGAAGTTGGTGCAAAGTCTGAGATGGCCATAGCACCCTCTATCCCATCAACAAGGCTTTTCTTGACAACACCAAAGGCTGAAACTCCTAAACTGCCCTGGCCCTGCTGTAGGAGTTTCCTGCCACAAGACCACAGATCTGTTGCTAGGCAGCTTCAAAGAAAAAAACATGATTTTAGGCAATGACAATAGGCCACTGTGGCCCATGCCTTGAGCCAACAACACCCTTGTATAGTCTCAGAAGGAACGTTCCTGCCTCCTTTAACATGAATGTGTCCTAAGTCAGATACCCAAGAACACCCATGCATGAAGCACACATCATTACCTGAATTTCTCTGAAACTGTCTAACAGATAGCCCAAAGAAGCAGCCCTCTAGACTTCTCCAGAGACTCTTGCACATGTTCCCTAGACCCTGACATCCCCCTAAGACCATGACAGTGCTCCAGATTTGGGCCAGAACATGCTGAGCTAGTGACAATATCACCTCATCCTCCCATGAGTGACTCATTAGTCCTTGATGTGATCTTAGTGGAACCAAGGGCACATGCCTAGCCATGCTTGGAACAACCTTCAACATAAAACTTCCTTTGGGAGAGTAGGACAGTATTTCAGAGTGGATTGAGTTCCAGGATCTTAACTCACCTGCCATGCCACAGCAAGCTGAGCAATCTCCCGGCCTGACATTCCCTCCGTCAGCTGGGCAACCTCTGAGCATTTCTTTCCGTAGTCAAACTGGGCCACCTTCAAACGTCTGGAGGAAAAGTTCCCAAGTGGGTCTGGGCTGCCATGGCTCTACATAAAGGGGGCTGGGGAGATTGGAGAGCAAGGCTGCCCAAGATCACACTCTATCAAATGCTTCCACTTGAACTGGACACCATTAGTGAGTGGGCTTTTTTATACAGCCATAGTTGAATGAGGTGAACTCTGCCAGATATCCTCAGCCTTCCTTCCTGACCTGCAGGAGATGCCAGGTTGGAAGCAAGCAGGGTTGGCAGATGGAGCTATACTCTCCCAATCTGACTTCACTCCTACTTACTAGGCCCAGCCTTCAACTACATACATATTCAGCACCCAAAGAGCAGGCATAGTTAAATGCTCAGCCAATGGTGAAATTCTAACAGAGCAGGTAGACTTCTAGGTAAGAAATAGACCAGTTAAGTAAAAGGACCTGTAATCCAAATTTCCAGCAATAAAACATCTGACCAAACGCCACAGAAATACATGAAACATGAATAGAGGCTGCATGCCTAAGCTGAGGCTGGGGATATGAGGCTAGCAGGAGGCAGAGGACTTGACCAGCAGCGGTGGAGGATGGGTCCATAGAAAATTGCAGGGTCAAGCCATGTTTTCTTCAGAACAGTAAAAGGCAACAGGCAGCAGGAGGGATTCAGGTCAGGACGTGGAGTCTGAATGCCATGGAGCCTGGGCCCCAGGAGACGGCTGAAAGCAGAGCAGCCTCTGCTGATGGGAGGTATGGGAAGTATACTAGACACAGCAGTGAGGGCTTCCTCATTAGAGCGTGGCTTCTCCCTGTCTCCACAGGGCTGCAGAGCAGCCTCAAGGAGTGTCAGGGCAGGTATGCAACTAAACAGGAGAAAGCCATGTCACACACAGTCAATAGCTTAGGGTGGTAACTGCAGCCTCCAAACCTGGTACAATAGGCACAGAGCAAATGTGGTGGATGCCACATGGAGGTACCACATTCTCCTGATAACCAGGGTTCAGTGATTTAAAATGTGAGAACGGGCTGTTGGGGCAGGCTTGCAGCTGTCCTCCCATAAAGAGCAGTGCGAGGAAGGGCTGAGGGTCCCCATGACAGAACCATCTTTGCCAGGGCACATGTACAGAATGTGACCCCACACAGATGGCCTAAGCCCCAGGGAAATGAAGCGCTCAGACAGGTTCCAGGTCAGTAAGGGGAACCCCACGGGGCTGGACACTTACTGCTTTCCTTCTGTGGCCGGCTTAAGGACATACTTGTCAAAATACATTCTCACCAGGCGCTCTCGCTCCTCCCGCTGTGGCAGGGCAAAGCAGACCATCTCGTCAATGCGGTCATTGATGGCCCAATCAAACTGCTCAGGCTGGTTACTGGCCAGGACCAGCATGAACCTGCAGCCACAAAGTGCATGCTGAGGGATTGTCCAATCATGAGTCACTCAGGGGCATGAGGGTCTCTTATGCCTCCTCAGGTAAACCTGATAGATGGATGTAACTTGGAAGCTCTCCCTTTCTTCCTTGCTCCCTTCCCTTCCACTTTTTTTGTTTGTTTTGTTTTTGAGAGATGGGGTTTGAATCCAGAGATTCAAGAATGTTAGGCAAGTATTCAATTACTGAGATGTACTTGTCACCTCTGACAGCTTTTTAACTCAGGAAACCCCGGCCCACCAGGCCATTTGTACATGACCACAGCAAGTAAGAGGATGTTTGTGTGGATAAAATGGCCACATATTTACTAGAAGGCTGGGTCCTACCTTAGTGATGAGCAAGCTAAGAATAGAATTAGGGGACCTGGATGAAAGAAACTTGTCTGACCAAAGGCACCGACCCTGCCAGTGGCTTTTGGATAAAATCCTGGGAGATAGCTCTTACTGGGGTCTCTTTCAAGGCCTAGATGCTACCCTAGTCCCAGTATCACAGATAAAGACCAAGGCTCCATTCTTTCTACACATGACACTTGGATCAGCTCCCAGGAAGAGTAAACGCATTCTGGGCTCAAGCCTAGGTGCTAATGCCCTGAAAGCAGTCTTCAGACATATTAGTAACAGGAGTGTCTTCATTCAGCTGCATATGGACAGCTGGATGTCAGAAGGCATGAGGTGTTGTTCAAACTGAGTGACCATGTTGACAGGGACAAATCCAGCAGACTTTCTTATGTCTCATATTGCTTTTCTGAAATGGGCCTTTAAGAGCCCTTCCCAGGTAGGAACATGAAGACAGCCCAGACAGTTGACCACCCACATACTATGTACTGTATTCATGAATTCATTATTGAATGTCAGTTATGCCTTAGCTCCCTTGTGAGGACAAAGAACTAACAATGCCCAGAAGTACTCCGCACAAGGAGCTAGGGGCAAGATTGCACTTACTTACTACTGTGTTGTCCTGTCCTGTGAAGGAAAGCATTCAGAGTAGCCCTGAGGTCTTCACTTATCTTTTCCTACAGAAAGAAAATATTCAGCATCACTCTCCAGCCTGAGGAGCAGTTCTGTACACGGCCAAGTTAAAGTGCCCACAGGAGACACTGCTGGGAGGGAAAGGCAGGGGTTAGGAACATAAGCCTGATCTGATAGCCAAACCTTGGATTCCTGCTGATACAGAATCACTGTAGAGAGCCAGTGTGGTTAGTAAGGGGTGCTTGTTATGTTATGCATCTCCAAGACCCTGGTTCAATCACAAACTTCCCAAACTTAGAAGGAAAAGCAACTGCACAGCAGCCTCAGCTTGTACAGCATGAAGGCCTAGCCTTTCTGTGCTCTAGGGCATAGTAACTTCTAAGCTGGTCCTCTGCTAGATTGGCTTAGAGCACCCAGCTCTGACCAACTCCCAAAGATAGACAGGGTTCCAGAACACTCACAGTCGCTCGCTTCCTGAGGAAGGCATCTGCTTCATCCACAAAGAGCAGGAGGCTGTGAACCAGAGAATGGTCAGGCAAGAGGATGCTTGAATGCCACAAGCCAACCTCAGGAAGGTCCCAGAAGCAACAGGAAGTACAGTGCATATCCCCGAGAGAAGCTGCTCCACAGCAAGAGCACAGGTCATGCCCTATCAGGGATTCTTCACATGCTGACCCAGTAAAAACAGAGCTCACAGCCTCCTGGACCCTGACACTAAGAGCCCAACTGCAGCTCTAATGGCATATGGTTGTTCTACCCGCAGATCTCACTCAAGGCCAGCAGACTAGGTCAGAGTAAGAGCTGAGATGCCCATGTTCAGCATCAGAAAGAACTGGTTATCTAGGGTGAAATGGCAAAGTCCAAAGGAAAGGACATACTAAGGCATAGTAGCAGTGCCAGGGATCTGTGGCCATGCGTACTGCATGGTCTGGTGTGACAGTGTCAGCCAATTCTCAGAGGGTTCAACACAGTCAATGAGGCCTAGAGCCATTCCCTTCCCCATTTGAGCTAGCTCTTCACCCCTGGCAGTAATTATATCTGCTTGGCAACACCCTTGTACTGGAAGCTTTCTGTCCACCCTCAGCATGACATTTTCTCTAAGGGACCCTTCTGTATAAGCATCCATCCCTAGCTGTCTTCAGAAGAAACTACCCATGGACTCCCACACAACTTCAAGGACAGGAAAGGAGGGAGGCATCAGGGCCTTAGCTCTTGGTACCTGGTGGGTCCTTAGGAATAGAAACCTATGTACATGGGGTCATATGCTCACCCTCGTCGGCTGGTGCTTGCCCAGTCGAAGACCTTGTGCATGGCAGTCACACCCTCCCGCCCCATGGGGGCCACGTCCCCGCCTGTCATGATGGCGTAGTCCATGCCTGAATGCAGTGCAAGTTTCTGGGCAGAGAGGGGTGGGGAAACAGAGCAGATGTTCCCTCCAGAATCCCAACCCTACAGCTCCACCAGCCAACCCTGCCTAGCATAGACAATCCCCCACCACAAGAGCTGGTAGCCCCTGAATGACTGAAGTGCTCTGAGAACCAGTGACAAAAGCTGCCCATGGGTCAGATCCCAAGAAGAACCCAGTCCCACCTTCACAGCCATGAATTTTTACCTTAGCAAATAGTGTCTTGCCAGTGCCCGGTGGCCCATACATCAGAACGTTCCTATATAGGCTTTTGTTCTTCTTAGTATTTCTTGTTGCGATGGCAATATCTCGGACCCGTGCCTCCAGGCTAGGCTGCCAGAGCAAGATGAGGTTTGGAGAACCTGGTCTCCCAGCCTACAGACAGCCTTAGGGAGTGGAAGGACCACAGGTATTCTAATGCAGCCCACTCCTTGTGGACACCAGACTGGCCTATGGGGTATCTGAATATAGGTTTGGTTGACAGTAACATGTATTTCAGGATCCCAAAGCCACAGCACAAGAGCCACATAAACACAATAGCTCAACTCTGCTGTCCATTTCCTGGGGACCACAAGGCTTCCCAAATCACTTACACTGAGGATGACGCCCTCCAACGCATCTTGGGGTCTGCTGACTAGTCGTCTGCTGACCTGGTAGGGGATACCACCACAGTTGGCAAGACACAGAGGTACCGTGAAGTACTGCCCCACACAGTGCAAGACTAGTACCCCAGTGTCAAAGCTGAAAAGTGTCTGTTGTGGGGCTTGGGTGATTGATCAGCTCTTCACTATAGATCTTTATCTTTCCAACCACCTGTGCTGAATATCTGAAGAGACCCAGCTGAAGCCAGAGAACAAGCCTGTCAGAGAGAGCAGAGAGCAGCTGAGCCTAAAGGAAGCAGCTAGATGCCACACCACACTGACAGTTTCTATGGCAGGACAGACTCTGAGCTCAGGTCAGGAAGAGCTAAAGCATCCCATGGGCAGTCATGTAATGAGATTACGCTAACAGGCCTCACTGGTATGACACAGTTGTGAGAAAACACCCATGCCAGCATGACAGGGAAATCAACCATTGTTTGGTTAAAGGGAGAGGACAGAAAAATGCACATCGCTTGTTTGTGATATGGGAAGATCCCTGGGAAGGATGTGGAACCCTGAATCCTCACTGTGGCCATACCTGGATGGGATGCCTCAGTGCCTCCAGCACTGAGATACGGGAGGTCTCTCTCACCAGGGATGGCTTTCCCAATCGGGCCTCAATATACCGACCAGCAACAGAAGTAGCATTCTTGGCAGAATAGACTCCAACAGCTAATAGTGTCAATCCAGCCACCTGGGACAGAAAAAGAGCAGTTTATGCTGCACCTCTGCCCCGAAGTTCATCCTATCCTCCAGGAACAGCTAAGGACCCATGGTTGCCTATACTGGACTCTGGCTGGATGCCTGACCCCATATCACAGTTGGCAGTGCATTTGCACACTTCAGGTGACAACAAAATCTTTATCACTGGCACTCTGCACCACACTACTCTTTGTGCCTTGTAACATGAATCTTCAAAAGCAGAGGCAGCAAGATGGAAAGTGGCTGGCTGTACAGGGCTAGATACTCTCTAAGGGTCTTGGCTTCCACTGCTCTCTTACCATTGAAAAAGTTAAACTGCATTCTTAGAAAACAAGGCTAACCACAAACCATAAATTCCTTTAAAAGTCAACGTATTAGCATGTCAGGCAGTTCCATAAGGAGGGGGCATTTTCCAGGCCAGTCTGTGGTTTACTGGTAAGTTGCCTAGCATTCCTAAGACCTCAGGTTCTGTCCTCAGCACCCTAAATAATAAAAAACAATGTGCCTTCAGCACTCCCCTTCAGTGGATCAACCTCTGCACCTAGCTAGCATGAAGCCCTCAGTGACACCCTGAAGAAACTTTAGATTCTCAGAGCCCATCTCCTACATTGCAGACCATCTCCTGCCTCATGGAGTTGTGGAGTTGGCAGGGCATACACTACCAAAAATGCCAGATGGCCAGGCACGATGGCAAACACCTTTAATCCCAGCACGTAGAAGGTAAAAACAGATGGATCTCTGTGAGTTTGAGGACAGCCTGATCTACATAGCAAGTTCCAGAACAGCTATAAACCAGAGCTACATAATTGAGAGAGCCTGTCTCAAAAAACAAAAAAACAAAACAAAACAAAAGTTATCCCAAGGCTGGAGAGATGTCTCAGTGATTAAGAGCATGTCTCTTCTCTCCAAGGACCTGGGTTCAGTTCCCTGCACAGCAGCTCACAACTGTTTGTAATTCCAGTTCTAAGTAATCTGAGACCCTCACACCAATGCACATAAAATATATTATTTTTAAAAGTAGTTAACACTACCTTCTCCCAAAGACACTGGAAAGTGAGCTCTAGCCATTTCCTAGCTGTTGCCTGGATTCGAAGTTTGAAGCCTCAAGGTAGGCTGCTACTGCCATGACTAGAGGTGACTTGTCCCTCTAAGATTTATATGATGAGTACTTGGTCTCATGCAATGCAGCAGTTTGCAAAACCTCGCAAGTGGGGCCTAGAAGTCATTATTAGGTGCACTATTCAGACTTTCCAAAACCAGATAAACTGCTTGTTTTATAAGTTAGTCAGCTCTGGGTACCTTGTTAGAGCAATGTAAAATGAATTAAGAGAAGACTGAAAAGTCTGAAATGCCCCTAAACCCAAATACTCTATCATGTCTCACTACAGTTCTTACAGACAGTTGTTACAGCTCAGGTCCCTAATCTGAGCTGGCATAACATTGCTGAGTGTATCTGCAAGACACCAGGTATCCCCACAGCCAGCAGGTAACAGGGAAGTCACTGGAGATTGTGCCCTAGAGTTGCCCACTAGTCTTACCCCTAGGGATATAGGGTAGTACACACCGTGGCTGTCACTTTGTCCCAGTCTGTCACAAAGGCACGGAATCCTTCACCAAACAAGGTGCCAGCTGTCCTGCATGGGGAAAAGTCACATGACTTTCTTGAAGCGATACTGGACAAGGTCAAAAAGAAACTAATGAAGCCCTTTAAGTCTTTCAGGTCAGTCTCAAAAGATGAGTCTACCAAGGTGGGGGTGTTAAAGAGCAGACCCAGAGCTGTAGGATAAAGAAGGATAGAGGTCTTTCATGACCTTCAGTGACTCACTAGCTTGAGCTGGGAACCACAAGGCAGATGGACAGCAGGCACTAAGTTCTGACTGCATCCTTACCTGATAGACTCCAAGATGGTCTGGCGGTGCTCTGCAGCCTTGAGTCGAATCTGCTCCCGGATGATGTCTGCATTTTCTCGATCAGCCTTGGCCCGTGCTCGGGCCTCAGCCTCCACCCGCAACATCTCGTTCTTATGCCGCAGTTCCATCTCACGCTCCACAGTGGCTGTCCCACAAAAAGACAAAGACAGTGTTCTTCAGCCCATATTATGCCCGCCTCTGCCCACACTGCTGACATGCACACACAAATCTAAATACTGCATGGACCAGGGACAGCACAGTGTCACACTGAATAATCCATCCTTCATAGCAAGCCCTTCTAGCAGATGGAGGACCCGTGACATGGCATGGACCACCTCTCAGATGACATATTTTAAAAACAAACAAAAATGTGGATGAAAAGGACAGAAACTTACTTATACTGACATCTAACTATCAGAATACCAGAAAGGTCACAAGATGTGATAATGTGAACCTATTTGTCAGCAGTAAGAACCAAATGCCAAGCAATGAGCCAACTGTCATTGCACAGTGACACCAACAAATTGCCTCAAACCTTTCCTGACAGACTCCTAGAGACAGGAAATGTTCTCCCTGCTGGGACACATATGTGTAAAGTGGCAGGGTGGCCTGATGATGAATGAAGTTCTACCACAGAAGCTAAGCACGGGCAATTTTCCTATCCCAATCAACTAGTTCCGGACCTTTCTACTCAGGAGTCAAGAGTCAGCTCTGTGAAACCGAGCCATCTGCTGTGTCTGGTGTCAAAGCACATGCTATAAATGCAGTCCTTAGCTGTGATCTCAGTGAGTCTCTGAGGGGGCATTTCTTAAGGACTAAGATGCCCAAAAAACCACCCATCCTTGGTGACCCCTACCTCGCCGTATGGCCTCCTGCTTCTGCACAGATTCCTCTTGCTTCCTTAAATTCTCTTCATTCAGAAGTTGCTGAGAAGTCACATTAAAGTTAAAAGCTTTTGAAAATCAGAAAGACAACAAAAAACAAGCCAACAGGTTGCAGCTGCTCTGGGCCAGGAATACTTCTGCCCACCTGAGGAATCTCAAATTTCATGGGGCTCTAGCTGGTGCATTCCAATGCAGACACGTCTGATGTAGACTCAGGACATGCACACATTAAGGAATTGGCTTCAGAGCTGCTCTACCTGCTGGGGCAGAAGTAGCCTTTAAAGCAGCTCACCAATATGGTTCCAAAACCTCCAGAGCCTGCAGCTCTGCTCTACGGTTCAAACAGAATTCTGATCTCTGCCTACTGCAATTAACAGATATAACGCCCCAGCAGACAAAACAGGAGCATAAGCCTGAGGCTGCTGAGCTCTTATAGCAGGGAGCCAGCATGGATCAAAGCAGGCCTATCTAGGTTTTGGACAGTCCAGGTTCCCTGTCCTCCTCCACCATTCACTGACCTTGCTAGTTAGGTACCCATCTAGCAAGAACCCTCAAAGGTTAAAACAAAACAAAACAAAACAAAAAACAAACAAAAAACCCCAAACCACTTCTATTGTGGGAGCATCACAAGCCCATGTGCATGGGCTTATATGTGTGCTCAGGTATGTCTATACACGTATACATGTACAGCACACCTCTGCCTTTAGGTGCGTGTCTGGGCACATTCACTGTGTACACAGGCCAAGAGTATGAACATACCAGAGCCTATGTCTGAGAAAATCTACCCAGGACCAGCAACACTTGTATTCTTGTCTAAGATTCAGCTGCATAGTTTCCTATGTTACTCCAAGGACACTGCATGTCCCTCAGAGGTATGCCTTGCTTACCTGTTGTTTCAGCTGGTCCTCATAGCGTTGTCGAGCTAGCTTATCCTGGTACTGGGCCCTCTAGAGAAGAAGACAGAAGTAAAGACTCACTCTGGCTGGAAAAGCCACTAGAAGAATCAGAGAACAGGATCTGGACCTACCCTGGAGTGGCTGTTGAGGCGAGCTACAGATGAGCTGCCACCTCCTACAAATATGCCAATACAGAATGGCCCTGTACCAAGGAGTTCATGGATTCGGGGTTAGGATTCGGGGTTATTGTGTTTTGTTTATTTTTACATTAGTGGTCCAGGTCTCAGTACAACAACAACCACTTAGTAAACCCTCAGTGAGTCAGTGACTAAAAGATTCGGAGAGGCATCCAATAGTCCAGCCCCCACTCATGGCACCTGTGCACTTACAGCCTGGTGCTGCCGTGTCTCTTCGCTCAGGGTTTTCCTTCTTTCCTCGGCTTGCACACGGATCTGTTCACTCTTTAGTTGCTCTACAGCAGCTTCATACTCCTACAGAATGCAGGAGAACCTGTGTAAGACTCATACCCTTGACAGCCATCCCATCGTGCTGTAGATTACGAAATGGCTGGATGTTATTCACCTCCTACCCTGAGCTCAGGCTACAACTATGTTGTACAACAGACAGGGACTAAAGATGGAGCCTATTCTGTGCTCACTGAAAATCCTGGCATCAAAAAGTGTTCCTTTTGATTTTGTTGTTTGTTTTTCAACATAGGGTTTCTGTGCAGCCCTGGCTGACCTGGAACTTCCTCTGTAACCAGGCTGTCCTGGAACTCAAGAGATCCACCTGCCTGTCTCCCAAGTGCCAGGATTAAAGCATGTATGACCAATCAAGCTTCAAGGGTTCTTCTGAGCACTGAGAAATAAAATTAAAAAAATCAGGAACGGTGATGCATACCTGTAATCCTGGCACTTAAGAGGCTGAGACAGAAGGACTGCCAAGAGTCAGGAGGCCAGCTTGGGATATACAGAAAAACTCTTAGCCAGGGGTATCATGGAGGATGGGGTATATTCCCAGCACTCTGAAGGTAGAACAGACAGATCTCTGAGTTCAAGGCTAGCTTGGTCTACCGAGTAAAACCAGGATAGCCAGGGGTATACAGAGAAACTCTATCTAAAGAAAGAAAGAAGGAAAGAAACAAAGAGAAAGGAAGGAAGGAAGAAAGGAAAAATTCTGTCTTAAAACAAAAACCCCAAATTTCAAGAAAGATCCCTTGCCTTTAAATCCAGACTTACCTCACCTACAACTTCCCTCTCAGACACCTCTCTACTATAGGGTCATAGCCATATATGCCCAGCTTCCAGCTCTTACATCCCTCAATTCCTTCACAGAATGGAGGACACATCCATAGTCTGTCCATCCATAGTACTGGTCCTCTCACACCCTCATGGCACTAGCCCACAGTTCACCTTGAGCTTAGACTGTTGTTCCAACTGCAGTGTCTGCTCCTGCATCTGTGCAAGACTCAGTGCCTCCTTGGCATGGCCTGTAGAGGAGAGGAGAGTAGGAGAGAGGGTATTAGTATGCTGCCAATGGACATATCTGTGTGGCTAAAAATGGAACCTCTCACTCATGCAAGGGGCTTTCTGAGAAACCATAACACTCAGGCTTGTGCCTTCTCAGCCAGCCTCACCCCTACCTAGATTCACAATAACCATTCCTTTCAAAGCTGCTGTCCCACCTCCAACAGAGAGCCTGGTGAGTTTGGGTATGCAACTTAGTTGTTACAGAACTTGTCCCACATGCAAAAAGCCCTAGGCCAGATCCTAGCATCAAACAATCAAGAGTCATATGGATGCCTGTGATTCTAGTGTTCAGAAGTTGGAAGCCAAAGGATCAGGAGCCCAAAGCCATCCTCATCTGCATAGTGAGTCTGAGAATAGCCCAGTAGCCATGAAACTTTGGAGGGGGGGGGGGAGCATTAAGAGCTTTAAATGTTCACGGTCCCATCCCCAGGGGATCATCACATTGCCAAGAGCTCCATCAGAAAGACCACCACATACTCATCCAGTATCAGGTTGTGGAACAATAACATGTCAGGCATTTTTCAATTAGGGAAGCAGAGTTCTAGCTGGTGTTTATATCTGTAACCATTAATGATGCAAAACACATGCAGGCAAAAATGGATGAGTAAGGATCCAGTATCAGATAATGCTCCTAGATTATAAATATCTTCTACATTTTTTGTGTGTCAGGGGGCACTGATGTTTATCAATACTTAGTGGGAAAAACTTGACTTCTAGTACATTCCAAAGAGGCCTAAGTCAGGTCTCCAAATTTCCATGGTAGTTTTCCATTACTAATACCTTATTGTAAAAACTTTCTACCACAGAAAAACATGGGAGTGAAGATCACCAAGGAAGCCCATACTTAATACAACAATGTCCCTGTCTTGCTTTTTTAACCCTTACTTTCTATCCCCATGACTTCTCTTATTTTTGAAGTCTTCAAGGCCAGCTGCAATTTCTTCAAATGTAACAATCATGTCGTTAGTCAGAGCTTTACAACTGTTAGTGATATGAGTATCGGGAGGGAAAATGGCCTAAGACAGGAGGTCTAAGGCAGCATGGTTTGAACACTTCACAGCTTTAGATGATCATGGCCAGTGTCTTGACATTTGGGATAAATTTAGACAAAACATGCAGTTTGGCATGAACTCTTCCAGTGGGCAACAGTGTCAGAGCTTGGGAAGGACCTCCCAAGCCAATCTCCTCCTAAACTCTCTGGTCTCCAGTGATCAGGACAGAAGACAAAAGAACTCACACCTGAGGAGACAGACAGCAGCAAGGCACCGCCCTACACCAATTCAGACAGTAAGCTTCGAAGCCACGTGTTGAGCAGACCATGACAATGGCCTTTGACACACTGTCTGTCTCTGAAAGGAAAGGGTTGGGGAGAGAAGCACTCTTTGGGGCCTCATCTCAGCATTGTAGGCAGGAATGGAGGTGTCAACAATCCAACAAAGCTGGGGCCAACCCCCAGCTCCTGTTTATTCTTCATGTGGCTCTGGGTAGCTGAGCTAACTTCTCTGAGTCCATTTTCTTGTGAAATGAGTCAGAACAGGTAAACTTCAGCACAGGTTTAGCGCTCACTTGAGGCTGCCCTACAAGAAAAGGGCACAGATGGGGATATGCAGGACCCACAGAAGTTGCTGCTGGCCCAGAAGAGAGCTCTATTAAAACAGAGTAGAGGCGAAGGCACCGAACCCAGACAGGGAATATTCTGGGCAATGTTCTGAGCTCCAGGACTGCCAGTGCAGGCACCTGGAGAGCAATTTACACGCAAGAGTAGTCAGAATGTAGCAAAGGGTTGGAACTGATGTTCCCCATAGTCTGTATAACAGCCTGTGTTAGTGGGACTAATAGCCAAGATTTAATTCTGAAATTCTAGGTATGTCTAGAGAGTGATCTCCCCAAACCAGGAGTTACCAAGAGTTTTCCCTTACATCACAGTGTAACAGGACATTGGATCATCTGTCAAGTCTTCTAACATTGGAAATGCCTTGAAAACCAGTCACCTTTTCTCATTTCAACCCAATCACTGAGTTTATCTAGCAAACGTAAGATTATTTATAAAATTATTAACTCTGCTGGGCCTCAAGAGACAGGTAATCCTGTTCCCAAATCTGAAGGCTTTGAATGTCTATATGGAGATTTGTGTCTGTGGGGCTCAGAGATCACTGCCAAGAGTTGACAAGATCTCACTGTGTACCCTGACTAGCCCGGAACTCACTGTATAGACCAGTCCAGCTTCAAACTTAAGAGATCTGTCTGCCTCTGCTTCCCAAACGTTGGAATTAAAGGCATAAGCCACCAGTCCCAGCCCACATCTTTTTTTTTTTTTTTTCGCCCCACAAGAGCAGAGAATTGACTCACCAAATGCCAGACCCTCTCTCAGAGGCTCTGCATATCACATCTGTCTAAATTAGGGCTTCCCTATAGGATCTTTTGAAAAACAGAATCCATGCATAAACACAAGATTGAAAACAACAACATCCTTCAATCAGTATTTATTCAATACCTGCTACATTTCAGGCTTTTAAAATTTTTTATGTACTTGAGTTTTTGCCTGCATATATGCATGTATATGCCTGGTACCTTCAGAAGCCAGAAGAGGTCCTTGGATCCCCTGCAACTGGGGTTACAGAGGGTTCTGAGCTGCCATATAGGTGCTCAGAATTGAACAAAGGTCCACTACAATAGCAACAAGTGCTCTTAGTCATTCAGCCATCTCTGCAACTCCCTATTTCAGGCTCTTAAAAAGATTTCAACCAGCTAGGCATAGTGGCACATGCTTCAGGAGGTGGTGACAGGTGGAGCTGTGACTTCTCTGACAGCCTGGTCTACGTGAGTCTCAGCCAGAGCTGCACAGTCTTTATAAAAACAACAATAAAAATCCACCTTATATTACATTTTGGCACAAACTGTCAACATCAAAGCAAAAAGGGCATTTGTTGGGAAAGTCCTGGGCTTTGGGATCCAGTCAATGATAAAACCTGTCTCAGAGAGGATCAGCGTTTACAGACACCCTCACTTCACGTTCCACAGTGGAATGCTATCATCCAATAATAAACACAAAATCTACTGTGTTCTTGCTAAAACTAAATGCCCTTTGAAAAACGCTCCCCTTATTAAGTGGGAGAGATTACGATCAACTACCACAACATTGGATCGCCTGATCTGGCTATGACTTTTGGCCTACACCACGTGGAGGCGGAAAGAGAGCCCAACAGTGTAGCTAAGGCCAACATTGGCACCAGGTCTCTCCTACGTCCTACGTGTGGACAGCTGCAAGTGCAAGAGGATGGCAGGATCTGGGTCTCCCCAAATGAAGGGCGGCTATGACCAAATGTTCCATAGCGGCCGTTCAGGTCACCTGAAAGGTGCAGCTACAGACGACCACTGTGCTACTAAGAAGTCAAGAGGACCAAAGTCGCAAAGGCAGCTAGTGACTCCGAGAGAAACCTCCCATTTCCCAGGGCTCGGCCCGCCAAGCCCAGCCCGCGCACTCACGCGAGTGCTCCAACTCGCGCGCCGCTTTGGCCGCACGCTCCAGGCCCGTCGGGTCGAAGTTGCTCCATTTGTCCTTGGGCGATGGCCGGTCTCCCGCACCACGGTCGCCGCCACCCTCCGCCCCAGGCTGAGCGGGCGGCAAGGGCAGCGGAGGCCCTGTGCCTTCGCCCTTGGGGCCCTTGATGCCGAAGAGCCACGACATGGTCTGCAGGCTCCGCTCACCCTCGGTGGACCGTACTCGAGCGTGACTCGCGGGGCTATTAGCAGTCACCACGCGCTGCGGGCGAGATTAACTGCGCAGGCGCGACACACACCCCTTCCTCCTCAACGACGGAAACTTAGGAGGGCCAAAGGGCTCTCAGCCACTGGATTGGACCCTGAAACAGGGACACCTTTGGCGACGGTGGCGCGATTTGCCCAGCTTTCTAAGAGGCGGAACTGGGAGCTCCTGGACCAGGCAAATAGGAACAAAGTTTTTGCGGTGGGTGTGCCTTCATCCTAGAAAACTCCTTTTACCCATGGTGCTATTGCTATGGTTCTGGGGTCGTTCTATATCTGTTGCTATTGGCGTTTATGGAGATGCCTCAGCCACAGAGACCACGAAAGATCAGAGACACTGGACCCACACCACGGAGGTTCGGAACTCTTCTGCTGTGAGTCCCACCCAGAAAGCAGAAGAGGAAAGGAACACCTGAAGGAGATGGTGGGACTCCTGGATCTAATCTCTTCAAGACTCCGAGATGCCTCAGGTAGTGGCAGCCAAGGGCGGAGTAACCGGGGTGAGGCCGCCAGCCCGAAGGCTGAGAGCAGGAGCGGCCCCTTGACGCCCCCAGACCGACCACCCACCCCTGCTGTGACCCCATGCTTTCTCGGAACCGGAGTCATGCATATCTGTGGCTGCTTTAAGCGCCTCCAGGCCAGTGGCTCTTACAGCCAAGAGTGAATAAGAATAAGGGAGATCCTTAGGTTAGAGACTTAGACGCAGTTGACAAGCAGTCCTGCACCATGCTTCTGCTACTGTTGCTCAGGCGGTATCTTGAGCCGCTTCTTTGGTGTTTTGGCAACCCACTGCGGCCATTACAAGCCGCAGTGCTTTGCCGTACAAGCCAGAAAACCAAGCAGACTCTCAGAACCTACAGAGGGTACACTACACCGAGGAGCTACTTAGAGTGGAGGGCTGGTGTTTTAGGCTTGTGGTCGTTAGCCAGTGAGCACTCCTTGGGAACCTGCTGAGCCAGGTACCTGCTCTGAACCTAGGGACTGGTTGACCAAGGCAAAAGAAAGAAGCATTGGCAGAGGCAGCTGTCACTAGGGAACTCACAGTCACCAAAATCAGCGTCTTGAGTCCAGGCATCTTTCATAAAACTGGTTGAGTTCACAGAATTGTATGGACTGGTTTTTAACACTGGAAAAAAAGCAATTTTAAATGACTGAAAAAGAAGTTTAAAGTTTTATTATTATTATTATAAAACTTTTTTTAGAGTTGTTTATTTTATGTATGTCACTGTCTTCAGGCACACCAGAAGAGAGCATCAGATCCCATTACAGATGGCTTTGAACCACCATGTGGTTGCTGAGAATTGAACTCAGGACCTCTGAAAGAGCAGTCAGTGCTCTTAACCGTTGAGCCGTCTCTCCAGCCCTTATTATAAAACTTTAATTTTTAAAAATCTTACTTTTAATGATGGTTCTTAAATGCTGTAACCTCCCTTATAGCCCACCACCCACCAGAGGTAGTAGAAAAAAAGGATATGGGGGAAGTAGACCTGTTTATAAATGGTTCATTGGAACAACTCCTGTCTATATTGTCTGGAAATCAACAGTTCAGTTCACAGGTTAACAGTGGCAGCTCTATCCACTCGCAAACACTTCACAGACACACCAACAGCCCAGGTAGGCAGAGTTGGGATAGCAAACACAAATCAGCAGCGGTGACACAAAATAACAGAGACAGCCAGGCCTCAGCCTCTGTAGGAGGGACCAAGAGGAACCCCAAGAGAAGTTCTCAGCTGAGTTTCTCTCATGGAAACAAAGATCAGCAAAGACAAGTACAGCTAACTCTGTAAGCAAGCCTAGCTCTGCTTACTGTCTTCCATTCCTACTTATACCCTCCAAACATTGTATGTTTTTTGATACAAGGTTTCTTTGAGCTCTGGCTCTCCTGGAAGTTAAGTTGCAGATCAGACTGTCCTGGAACTCAGAAATCGGCTGCATCCCAAGTGCTGGGATTAAAAGTGTAAGCCACCACAGTTTGTCTTAAATTTAAATTCTAAGATTATGCTACCTGTAATCCCTGTTCCCCAACAAAACCAAATGAATTTCTCAGCAATAGCCAGACATCACTCAATGGCCATAAAGTTTTTTTTTGTTTTTGTAATGCACAAACCACATCTCTCATAACAGTTGCCTTTGAGCTTATATGGGTAAGGAAGATGGGTCAGAGCTTTTAAAGCCACACACCTTTCAGTCTCTTGCTGCATTTGAGAAGCACATAACCTTTATAAAATTTTGGATCTTGACTATTTTTCAATTTTTTTAAAAAAGCATGGAGCTGGAGAATAGCTTCGTGGCTAAGAAGATTATGTACTGCTCTTCTAGGGACTTGAGTTTGATTCCCAGCAACAACATCAAGCTTCTCCCTGCTGTCTATAACTCCTCTCTGAAGCCTCTCAACTCACAGATACATGTACCCATACAAGACATGAACACAGTTAAAATTAAACATATTTTTGAAGTATTAGGCTGATGCAGGTGGGAAGACCACTTGAGCCCAGGAGTTAGGTTTAGCCTGAGCAATATAGCAAGACTTTGCTCTGATAAAAAGAAGAAAAGAAAGAGGAGAAAAGAAAATGAGACAAGTCTGGGCCGATTGGCAAGACCCTGTTTCAGATAGCAGTGAGATTGATTGAAAAGAACAGAATACATATGAAATGTAAATAAAATATCCAATTAAAAAAAAAAGAACAGAATTATAGCCTCTCTGAGCAGCTGATTCTACCTTACAGTCTTATATAAAATGTAGAATGTCTCTGAGACTTAATTATCTATGAATAAATGTCTAGGACATAAACTTTGGCTTATTCCCCAACTAGTTTATAAATTATTATTGTATTCTATGTGTGCCACATGGCTGGTTACCTCGTCCCAGTTTGATGTGTCTGTCTGCTCAGAGTTCAGGTTGAATCTCTTCCTGCTCCTGACTCTATCCCAGAGTGCCTCTCTCCCTGCCTGACCTCCCAGCACCTTCTATTTCCTGTCTTAGCTAAAAGGTCCTCAGGTTTTTATTGACAGGTGATGCTTCCACACAAGAGATTCTCTCCACACCTGATAGCTCCTTCTTTTAAAAGCTCTCTGGTTGCAAGACCATATTTAATTGCAATGGGCTAACTGGCATTTGTGATAGGAAGACTTGGTAATTATTCTTCCCCTATTTCTGCCCAGAGACTTCACACCTCCCACAACACCTTGTCTCACCTGGGTCCTGCTCCCACCTGAAACTGGGACCATTTGCAGTTTGTCTGGTCCCCTGTCTCACCACACTGTCCTCCAAGGGAGGATATGACATTGATTTCTTTTTCTTAAAGATTTTTTTAAAAGATTTATTTATTTTATTTATATGAGTACACTGTAACTGTCTGCTGTCTTTTAGACACAACAGAAGAGGGCATCAGATCCTGTTACAGATGGTTGTGAGCCACCATGTGGTTGCTGGGAATTGAACTCAGGACCTCTGGAAGAGCAGTCAGTGCTCTTATCTGCTGAGCCATCTCTCCAGCCCCTTAAAGAAAATTTTAAGCTAGGCATGGTGGCACACGTCATTAATCCCTGCACTGGAAGGTAGAGGTTGTTGGATCTCTGTAAATTTTAGGTCAGACTGGTCTACATATTAGAGCTTCAAGACAGCCATGACTACATAGAGAGACCCTGTCTCAAAAGTAAATACGTTTTTTTAAAATAAAATTCTGGTTTTATTTTTATTTTACACACACATATTATGTGTATGTGTTAGTGTTTGGTATGTACTATGTGCACACAGGTACCAAGGTGTCCGGAAGAGGCGTCAAATGTACTTGCCAAAAGCAACAAATGCTCTTGACTGCTGAGCCGTTTCTCCCGCCCCAGATTAGTTTTCTTTTTAATTATGCATAAGTGTATATATCTTTATGTGGGTATGTACAGATGAATGCAGGTGCCCAGAGGGCAGAGACTTTTGATTCCACTGGAGCTGGAGTCATTGATTGTGAGCTGCCCAATGTGGGTACTCAGAACCATACTTTGATACTCTTACCAGCTCTGAGCCATCTCTCCAACCCCTTCATTTTTATTTATTTTAAAAACACAGAGTGCTTCATGAATTTGTGTGTCATGCTAATCTTCTCCATATTATTCCAATTGTCCTGCCAAAGCAAGAACCTTTTTGTTTTTAATGAAATATTCTCTCTTTTAGATTATTTGTTTTTATTGTATGTGCATTGATGTTTTGCCTGTATATGTCTGTTGGATCCCCTGGAACTGGAATTAGAGGCAACTCTGAGCTACCATGTGGGTGCTTGGAATTGAACCCAGAAAAGGCAGGTTAAGTGCTCTTAACCATTGAGCTATCTCTCCAGTTCCTCTCCCTTTGTTTTGAGACAGAGCTTCTCTATATAGTCCCTGCTGTCCTGGAACTTGCTCTGTAGACCAGGCTGGCCTCAAAGTCAAGAGATCTACCTGCCTCTGCCTCCCAAGTGCTGGGATTAAAGGTGTGCACCATCACTACCCAGAGAGTACTTTTTTTATTCCCCCAATGAGAGATCACTTCATCCCAGTAAAAAACCAGCAGGAAAGACACAGTTATTGCATCTGAGTTTCAGGGTTTCTGTCCTATCCAACCTCCCCAGCAGGAGGCTATCTTCAAGGCTACATTTCTGGGGGTTTAATAACCTTTATTACTGTTACTGTAGATTCTGTTCAGTTCCAAGGTGGCAGTAGCTATATTGAGTAGTCCTTGAGTGCCCAGCCACTCTTGAACATCCCACTTCCTGGAGACCTAGACTCCAGACTGCCCCACCACCTGACTTCTCATTAAAAAAAAAGCTTCATCCCAAGGACATCAAAAGCTAGAGAGCAAAGACCTTCATCACTAACTACTCTCTTCAGTGTGAACCCTCTGCATGGTCACAAGGACATGGGCACCAGCACTTGCAGCAGCCTCCCCTTGAGGTCTCCTCATAGTATCCAGGATATTCTCAGTCCAGCCCCACCAGCTTCCTGTATGCTTAATATTTTGCATGGATCTTAACCAGGAACAACCGCAGAATAGTATTTTGGTACACACTGAGAAGCAGAGCGGCCATTCCTTCCATGTATGTTAAGCTTTGGATGGCATCTGCCACTGCTTATTACCTTAGACACTGAGAGAATAGAGTTGGGGCCAGAGGAATCACATGGGCAGGAGGCATTTGTGTGGCAAACAACTCATAGGAAATCTTATCCCACTAAATTGTTTCCTCAGCAGACAAAGATGCTTGTCACACAATGCCTGGCAAATGAAGTTTAAACCCTGTTTCCTGTAGACTTCCTCAGGGCCTGCACTAATCTGAAGTATTTACTAAATTCAGAGATAACTGGGAAGTGGTGGTGCATGGCTTTGATCCCAGCCCTCAAGAGGCAGAGGCAGGTGAATCTCAGAGTTCAAGATCAACCTGGTCTACAAAGCGAGTTCCAGGACAGCTAGGGCTACACAGAGAAACCTGTCTCAAACTCACCTGCCCCCCCAACTTCCACCCCCCCTAAAATATATACTAAATTTAGAGATTTAAGATGTGCCTGGGATCATGTGAGGGCAGCTCCTCAGGGATGAGGACCGTAGTAGAAGCATCCTGTGTTATCTCAGTGGGAGTGCAGGCGTTCACCTCTACCACCTGAAAATAGATGGTGCTGGTGTTAGGTCAAGATGAGCTTGTGCCAAGGATTTGTCTGAAAGTGGACTCCAACCATCAGCTATGTCTCTTCTGCCCATTCTACTTTCTCAGGATAGTAGGTCTCTCAGATTTTCATGAATTTTAGCCATTAACAGAAGCTATCATAAACACTAATAATGACCCTCTGGTACTCTTCTGCCACCTGCCTAGTGTTGTGTATGTCAGGCCTAGGGACTCAGTGTGGCTCTCTCCAGCGGCCAGTAGACCTTGACCTATAGTCATCTCAGGAAACAGAATGGGAAACACAAATTGCCTGGAGGAACTTCCATATTTTAGGGGAATGTGGGGCCAGTATGCCAAACCTAAATCTGTGCTGGATACAGATAGCCTCAGACTCTGGACTGGTAACTGAGGTCACAGGAAATCTCTGAGCTCCATAGCCAACTAATGATCAATAGGTAAAGGAGTGGACATGAAACCTGTAGGTGCACACATAGGCTTCCTGCCCTGACAAGGAAGCAAGAAGAGGGGATCCCACTCCCAAACACATATACCCCAGGGGATTCTGCTCCATCCGCAGGCTGGGTAGGGCCTTGTATCTCAAGCCAGCATCACAAAATCAGCCACCTCCCACAAATGCACAACACATTCAGTGTATGGCCAGTGCTCCTTTGGGTGTCCAGGATGAGCCCTACAGTGCTCCATCAGGTTCTTGGGAAATGGTAGTAGGCAAGTTCTCAGGAAGGCCACCTCTGCTCAATCCATACCCAAAAGTCTACCCCACCTCTCTCAATACTCAGCTACTGGATCTCACTAGTAGCCAAAGTAGTGTAAGCAGAGGGCCGAGCAGTGTGCAGTAGAGCACAGGCTGTGGTGGGGACACCCCTGTAAAGCCTCCAGTCCTCTGAGTTGTAGCAGCAGCAACTTGACCTACTCCAAACCCTGGATCTCCAGCTGCAGACGTGAGGCCCTGGTACGAAGCTGGCAGGGAACACGGAAGGACAGAAGGCTCAATGATCAGTGTACAGACGCTGCAGACCTACCTCCCTTCCTCCCCAGACATAACAAACCCCGCACACCCAACCTTTCATGCTACCCACACAAGTACACAGCTGGGGAGAGTTTTGATGAAAAATAAAGCATTTTAATGAGACTGCAGGCACAGTTTATGTCTGGCTTACTGTATTGTCCTTAGAGTCTGGGTCATTAGTGGGGAATAGAAATGACGTAAGCTTGGGTTAGGGCAAATGATTCTGGGAGGACATAGGGACTTGAGAGGAAGCCTGTTCCTGACCACCCTGAGGTATCTGTCAGATGCCGCAGGGTAGTAGTGATGACTGGGGTAGCCCACCTGCATGACACCTTGCTCCTCACGCTAAAGCAGGAGGATCCCTTAGAGTCTGTCAGAGAACGGCTAAAGTACTAAATGTCAAGGTCTCATCCCATTCCTGTGAAAAGACTCTTCATCCCTGGCACTGATAGCAGGGCCCAATGCAGGTCCTGGGCAGGAAGGCAGAGTCAATGACCTGACAAATCCTGGCCTCCAGGCTGGCAGGAAATCTTGATGAAAACTAATTGGCAACATCATCAGCCTCCCAGTATCCCTCCCTAACTTTCCTTTCCTTAAGGAAGTCTTTGTGAACCCTGCCTACACTACTCTCTCCTCCCTTTCTCCTACCCACTTTCTAGGCACAGGCAGAACCTGAATGGTCCTGGACATCTCCTCCAAGCCACGTGTAGTCATTGCACCAGAGGGCCCAGCCTTTGGCACAGGTAGGAAACTCTGTGGCCTCCTCTCCTGAATGCTTGTCCGGAGTCTTAAGTACTCAACCTGACCTCAGACACTGTTCATCCCCTCGCCAAATGTTGCCCAAGGACCACGGTGTGCTCAACTCCACTGGCAACCGGAGAGAATTGCCATTGCGCGTGAGGCTACCAGGGTTGCCACAGGTTTCCCCGGGAGTCGGGCAAGGGCGGTAATGACCAGTGGGGAAACGACAAGAGGGTCAAAGGCAGGACAGGCATCCCATCTCCCCACCCCACTCTATCCACAAGAAAAAAACACGAGCAGCAGTGCCTCTCTCACTGGGCTAGGGAAGAGGGCCCCTAGAGTGGACGAGGCAGGCAGTTCAGGGCTCCTGCGGTCCGGCCTCCTGCTGCATGGACTATGGAACACGGGTCCGCTCGCCAGAGGCCGTACAGGCCTTAGCCGACAGCGCCCTCTGGCGTCCAGAGCGGAAGGCGGCAGTCACAGTTACCAAGTAAGTGGTGCAGGGCGTCAGGCCGTGGATAGTAGTGCTGTTCTGGCCTGCTGGCACCTCCACGCGCTCTAGAGAGCCGTCCTGCAGAGGTCCGAGCTGTACATGGTACCCGAGAGTGGATTCCGGGCCAAGCGCGGGGGCCCAACTTACGCGGAGGCTGCGCGGCCTAGTATGCGAGATGACGATACGTTCTGGCCCGACCTCCTCTGTGAAGGAAGAGGATGGTTGAGTGGAAGAGTGTCCTTCTCATGCTACCCTGCCCTCCCATAAGGTACTCTTGCCTCACCTTGCAGTGTGCGTACTCGCAGGTGCTGTGGCCTGAGGAGGCGCACGTTGGACTCCGGCAGAAGCGATACTTCATAATCTGTGTCCGGGTTGAGATCGGTCCAGGTCCAGCTGGTAGCATTCCCAGGCAGCTGTTGGCGTCTTGTGGTTACCAGTTTGTCGCTGGGCACCAACTCCAGCACGTAGTAACCAGTGTCTGCTGTCAGCAGGGGCGGCCAGGACAGGCGGAAACCATTGGACAGAACCTCCGAGACATGAAACTGTTGTGGCTGCATCGCATCTAAGGGTGGTGTAGTGCTGGGGTCAGGGAGCAGAAGTGGCCGTGTCACCGAATGGGGCTCTCACTGATCTGGAGAGGACCCGAAAGATTGGAGCCCCAATAGAATAGGTGAGGCCTTCTGCCAAGGAGAGGCAGGAGCCAAGTAGGTATTCACCACCAGTAGATGCTAATGACTACAAAACTCTGACTGGGCTGGTGGAAGGACAGAGAGGAGTACAATCCCCTACTCTGGGCCCCATCATAGACTTTCCTGCCTACTTCACCCCAAACCCAGACTTATAAGATACAGTAGCTACTCCTAACACTCACTCAAACAACTTGCATGAAGGGCCCTCAAAGCTGGCAACGCTCACAATATTATCTAAGAACAGAGGACCAGTCCTCCAAGACTGTGTGGCCAGCACAAAATTTGTTGTGAGACAGATATATTCTAAACAGTTGTGGAGGAGGGAAACAGACCAGAAGCTGCAGCCAGGAGATAGGAGACTACATGTTAATGGCCACTGGAGTAATAAAAATGTGACAGAAACCAGAAGCAGCTGGACCTAAGAGTGAGGAGAGTGTGGGACCTTCCTACAGGAGAGTGGGATGGGGATTCCAGAATGGGCTTCTGTGCAGTGACAACCAGCACATGAGCAACATGCAGGTGAGTCTGGGTACGCCATCCAGATCTGGACTTTCTTGGTGATGCTGGGTGCTAAGTTCAGTCAGCTGAGCACTCACTTTCCCACCCAGCCTCCCAGTTAGATTCTGACCTTAGTTACAGATGTCCCCACCCTAATGTTTACCTCTGGTGATACCCTTTTCTCCTTCTGCCCTCTCCAGGTTCATCTGGGCCTACTGGCCCAGGGTCTACCAGGAGATGTCCTTAGGAGATCTCTTGAGGCAGACCTTTCACCCTTTCTCAACCCATAGACCCACACCTTCCTCTTTAGTGTAGATGATTAACCTGTAGTAAGAGACTTGGTAAGAATGCTACCTTGGAGTGAGAGCATTCTTCAGTGCCCTCCACAGGCTAAGTTAAACACCAGGCCCTTAGTCACTAGCCACTTCCTTCTCCTATAGGAGATCCAGAAGAAGGCAGGTGCTTAGGTCCTACAGTGGGTCTTCCTTGTTCTGGCTTCCCCAGCAGACCCCACAATAGACCGGAGTGAAAACCACCTCAAACCCCTCCCTGACTGTGACTCCCTAACATGGAATAGGTAGGGCCCGAGCTCTGTAGGGGACAAACTGACCTATTTGGTCATTTCTCCAGGAATAGTGTGCCTGATAAGCCCTTCAGTCCCTGGATAGACACAAAGGCACATGATGCCATAGGCAGAGACCCCTGGAGGAGCATGGACCTCCTTTATCCTCTGTACTTAGCCCCTCCACACACAACCCACGCAAAGTAGCCCTCAGTTCATTGGGCTGGGAGTCCCATCTTGAAGTGTTTACTCAGACCTGCCACAGTCTCTCTATAGCCCAGGAATCAGGTACATGCAGCAACCCAGAAGGAGTACTTCCCTGGACAGTATGCAGAGAACAAGTGAGCCACCTCCCCACTGTCACATACTCAAGGGCACCAAGCTCATGAGCTCTCCCTGGACTCCACCCAGATCCTCCCCCTGCAGCAAACTGCCAGCTAGGGATTCACAGGTCCTGTCTCTTCCCACCTACCAGTAATGGAGCCCCGAAGCTCCTGGGCAATGATTGGAAGGTCATCCACATCCACAAAGTGTAGGTGCTTCTCAGCAGGAGCCGAGGCAGCTGCCAACAGCTCCAACAGGTTGCCTCGGCCAGTGCTGACAATGAAGATGGTGACACCCAGGTCCTTGAGCTCCTGCATAGGGGGGCCCACAGGATCACTAGAAGCCCCATCTGTCACCCACACCAGTACCTTGGGAACCCCTGGCCGGGCACCTGCATCCTCAGCAAACAATTGTTCTTTGGCATAAGCCAGTGCCAGGCCTGTGTTGGTATCACCCATACGTTGGGGTGCAACACGTATGGCATCCTGTATAGCCTGGCCTGAACTGTATTGGTCGAAAGTAAATTCTGTGTGAGGCTGGCTGCCCACATGCACCAGACTAGCACGCAGAGCCCCAGGTCCAAAAGGCATGGTTGCCACCAGCTGCCCCACAAATTCTCGAACTCTTGAAAACTCATAGTGTGACACGCTGGCTGAGCTGTCCAGCAGGAACAACAAGTCCCCCTGGGGGACTGATGCTGTGGGACCTAGAGGAAAAGACAAGGAGTTCAGTCCAGGTAGCTCTGCCAGACAACCCCATGCCCAGGGCAGAACCACCCACAAAGGCCTGAACTTTCTTTAAGCACATGCTTGCCTTTGCCCAAAAATACTGATAGAGAATCCTCAGAATGGGGCTATAAGCCAACAAAAGGCCCACACTCTCATCTGGTTCCCAACTGTACAATGCCCATGTACCCAGGGCATCCTGTGCTGTCCTCGTGTTTCTTCTGTAGGGAAATACTGACACTTGTCCTCAATAAATAGACACTGCATGCAGGTAGAACAATCTGTATAGCCTTTCAGGAGGGACCTGAACCATATGCAATGTTCTCTTTACAGTTGATTTTCAGAAGGGCCACCTCCGGGATGAAGTTAAAGCTAGGTAACTCTGCTTCCAGGTGATGGAACAGCAGGAAAGGATGGGAGAGCAAAAGTGAAGAGATGGGGAAGACCACACACTGAACAGCCTGCCCTTCCTACCCAGGCTGAAGCCCTGGCCGGTTACAGATGACATCACCCCTCCCCTCCTCTGGCCCCCCATCCTCTGCTTCATCTGTACCAAGAAAGCATGATATACCCACGCGCAGCACCCTGAGGAAGGAACCACTGTCTGGTGAGCCTCCCGCTTTATCCCCGTTTCTTCCTGTCCAGCCAGCTGAGATATTGATGAGACCTTCCATCACTAAATCTCAAATAGGCAGCAGCTCTCAAGTGCCTGGATCTAGTCCTGGCTTTGGGGTTTCCCCCTCATGGTGGGACCATTTCAATATTCTTACCCCCTTTCTACTGAGGGACCTTTCAGAGGTAAGGAAACTGAGTCAGGGAGGCCTCTCAGACATCTTTCTCCACAATCCAGGCCTGAGGGGCGGGGCGGGCGGGGCGGGGCGGGGCAGGACCGGGGATACCGTGGCCTCAGCGCTCCAAGTCCAGCTCTAGCACAGTTGAGTCACCAAGAATGCCTTAGAGCGCCCACCGCAGGTGGCTGAGGTGCTGGCGTGTGCCCCACCAGCTCCCTCGGCCTTCCCACCCACTCGTCCGGCGGCTGCACCTGGACAGTTCATGACCCGCGTGGGGAGCAGCCGATGGGCTGTGAGGAACTGGAATCCGCGTTTCACCACACTTACCGCGCTCTACGCCGCTCCGCGCCAGTGCTAGCCGCAGACTCAAAGCCATGCTGAGCGCAGTCCAGAACAGCATCGCGCCTGGAGTGGCGGGCTCTTGACCGACCACAGCTGGCAGCTGACTTGCCCTCCTACGGTGAGCCAGGCCCCACCCACCTCTGAGAAGCCACACCCACTAGAGGCCACGCCCTGCTTGGGTGGCGCGTGCACTCAGTCGCGCGCTCAAAGGCCAATCTGCACAGACTGCACGGTGATGCATGCCATAGCGGTCCCAGACTTGCGGTGACACGCAGCAGCCATAAAGGCACATAGGTGTGGGCATGCGCTGACAAACATTCCCATCTCTTTTGCAGGCTGAGATAATGTGTTGTCCATATTCTCCACCCCTCTCCTCTTCCGCTACCCCTTAGAGTTCCCCCGGAGTTCCTGATCTGCAAAGCTCCTTAAGACAGAAGAGCCTTACAAGAAAGACAAAAGAACCTTAGAAGTGGGGCTATACAAAGAAACAACTTTCTCTCAACAAGGACCTGGCTTGGGTATAAACTGGAGGAGCAGCCAGTTTTCTCCAAGGACTGACCAACAAGGACACTGCCTTCAGAGGAGACAGTAACACATGAGAAGCTTTTTACAGAATGAAAAGCCCCCACCTTACCAGAACTCTCACCTGAATTCTTGGAGGAAAAGACATAAGTGGAAGTCAGGGAATCAGATCCTACCCAGTGTGACCATGGTGGCCTATTGCTGTCCTATACACTACCCAAATGGGGCCCAAGATTACACCCAGGTCAGACCCCAGCAGGACCAGAGACCCATTGGCAATCTAAAGCTGAGCCCACAGTCAGTGCCAAGCCCAGACCAAAGGAAGCTGTCTACAAGTGTTGTTCACAGAACACTGAGCCCTTCAGGGGGGCCGCACAGACCGCTGCTCTCTTAAGATGCTTTCCTGTAAATAATTATAGTATTTGGGGTGGAGGCACACATGGGAGGGGGTATTGTCTGGCAGGATGTCTCCTCCCTTCCCACTCTCAGTAAGAGGATGCTCAGCAGGGAGGACGGATGGGACTCAATGGTTTTACTTCCTCCATTTCTGGCAGGTGAGACACTGTGGGGCCTTGAGGACTGTGCCTGAGCTTGGCTTTGCCTAAAAAAGGAAGCAATACGGCTGAGCCTGAGAAGCTTGCTGCAGGAACAAGTAAGAGCTATGTCCTGCTGCCGTCCCCCACCCCCTTGCCGGGAATCTTGGCACTGAGTGTTGGCTTTGCTCCACAGACCTCAGGCCTCTGAATGGACCAGAAAGTTCTTGATGCTTCTGCCTGAGTCTTGAGGATGAGAGCAGTGCATCTGAGTCCCTCAAAGACTGTGCCACCCAGGGGACATCAACAACCTCCAGCTCCAGATACATTGTTGCACTGTGAACAAGCAGAGGACATGGAGTATCTAGAAGAATCATCTTACTTGCTTGCTCTTCCAGGGAGCTGGGTCTTAGAGGAAAGAGAGAGTTCATAGCCCTCAAGTCTACAGTCATACCTCAGCCTGCCCTGTTTCCAACCCTTCTGGAAAAAATGATCAGGTCTTCTTGGCTGTGACTCGGGGAAGTAGCTCTCTCCTTTGGCCTCACTGTCAGATGGAGAGGGCACAAGAAACCCAGTCTCCACCAAGCCCTATTCAACCTGGGCTACCTGCCTGACTTGGACTCAGGCCAAGCTGCTTCTGCTGCCAAATTCCTTGGGACACGCTTCCCATCATCCATACCCCCTGCTCACCCACCAGAAAAAAATCTTATGCTATTGTCTTGCAGTGCTCCCCACCTTCAGAAGACACACAGACATCATAAGGGGTATGGGACTTCCCTGGGGTGCAATGGTCAGGGTCAGGTCTGGGCTTGAGGCAGACACCAGAGGAAGCACAGACACAATAGTCTTGGAAGACAGGCTCATGGGAGGGGAAAGAGCAGAAATGTGTTCACAGGCAAAGATGTGCCAGGCCAGGGTGACCTTGACCCCCCAGTCCCCAGCCTCTAGGGACTTCCCCTGCTTGTTCCTGTCAATCTAGGAACCCAAGAGCTTCCTCAGGGACTGGCTTCCCCACCCCTCCCCTCCACACCCTGCCAATGCTTTAGCTCAGCACAGGGAGGCCCTATGCCTCACTTCCTGGAGGAGCTGGCATGCCCTGTCTGTCTGCAGGTAGGCGGAGGGGTTTCCTGAAACCTAGAGACACTGCTCTTAGCAGAGTGCCCTGCTTCCAACCAAGGACCAAGGGAATGTTCCTTTCCTCCCACAGTCAGGCTTCTGCAGAGAAGAAGGGCCTTTTGTCTACAGATGGCTGTGGTCATGTTCAACCCCAGGGAAAAGGGCAGCTCCTGGGGCCTCTGACCTGACCCTTGACCTCAGATGAGGACAGAGCTGCCTGCCCTGCCCCTGCCCCTCCATCCTAACTGTGAGCTGCCGTTTGTCCTGCTGGTTTTGTTGTTGTTTTTCATGGAGGAACACTGCTGGCTTGCTCATTGACTCATGCTTAGCTAGCTTTCTTATACAACTCAGGACCACTTGCTGAGGCAATGGAACAGTCCATAGTGGGCTGGGTCCTCCTACATTAATTACGCACAAAACAATCCCCCACAGACATGCCCACAGACCAGCTTGATCTGAGCATCCCTCAATCGAGACTTCCTTTTCAGATAACACTGGGCTCTATCAAGTTAAAGCTTACTAGGATGATTGCCAGTAGGGAAATTTCTCCCACTTCCACCAGGCTGAAATGTCCTAAAAATGTCATTTTTCTTTTGTCTTTTATTCTCTCTCTCTCTCTCTCTTTCTCTTTTGAGACAGAGTTTCTCTGTGTGGCTCTGGCTGTCCTGGAACTCACTCTATAGACTAGGCTGACCCTGAACTCACAGAGATCTGCCTGTCTCTGCTTCCTGTGTGCTAAGGTTGAAAGTATGAGATTAAAGGCATACGCCACCACCGTCCAGCTTGTCCTGTTGTTTATATCTCACATGAAAACCCAAGAACATTCCAGAACACAGAAACGAGAAATGTTGGGGGTAGCTTTTAGAGGCCTGGACAGTGAATGGGATGAGCCTGGTCCCTATGGTCCCATCTCACAGCATTCAGGGTGCAGCCCAGAGCAGCAGGGCTCTTAGTTCCCTCCTGCTGTCTATTACACTTTCTTCTAGACCAGCTTTGGTGAGGTAAGTGCCAGAGCCTGAGAATTGGGTCTGGAGATCTAGGGTTCTTTTTCATCATCGGGGTCCAGAACTGACCCAAACCCACTTTCCTTTCGGCAAGAGTAGCAAGGAAGACAAAAAATGGCTTGGTAAACAGCCTGAGCATGGGATGAGCGCAAGCCTTCCCTGTATTTACCCAGTGTCCATCACCTAAATCTCTGCACAGAAGTCACAGGCACTGGGCCAAGGCCTGTCCTCACAGCACTGCCAGATAAGGACTGAGCAAGAACACCCTATGCTAGCAAAGATGCAGGGTGTTATGATTTGAATCTAAAATGCTCCCCCTAGACTCATGCTTTCAACACTCACTCCCTAGCTAGTGGTAGTTTTGGGAATCCATGAAACCATAGGAGTCTGTGAACCTGTAGTGAGTGTTGTGCCTAACTGGTCAAAATAACACTACGGACAGGTCTTTGAGATCATTCCATTGCTATGGTCTGAGTTGCTGTTACCTTCCCCACCATGTTGGACTGAAACACTGTGAGACCTTGAGCTAAAAGCAAAGCAAATTTTTTTTTTATTTTTTTTTTTTTTTTTTTGGTGGTGGTGGTGGTGGTGGTGGTGGTGGTGGTGGTGGTGGTGGTGTAGCTCTGGTTGTCCTGGAACTCACTCTGTAGACCAGGCTAATCTAGAGAACTCTGTCTACATTGTTCCTGACAGTTGTCTTATGGTGGTCACAGCTATACAAAAGTAAGGAATACACACGGCTACTAATTTCCCTAAAAAAAGGTTTAACTGTGTAAGACCAGAGAATCGGTAGGGATCCTGTGGTAGGAGTTCTGAGAAGGAAAGGCTTCACAAGCAGATGCAACAGCAAATGCCAAGACTGGAAGGGCTGTGGGTAAGACTGCATGTGTATGGCAGGATGCTTGGGCTGGGACAGAGGCAGCCAGCCATGCTCTGTAGCCCTCAGACCACAGGGGGCTGATGGGATTCTGAGTACTAGGAGACTCTTGGAAAAGATTGCGGTGAGGCAAGGATGGCTGACTCCATGCTTCTAGGAAAGCAACCATCAGAGATAGACTACAAGCACCAAAATATGCCAATAGCTGACTAGTAATGCTTTATCCTGATGTGGGATCCTCAGCTTTGGGTCCTGGCTGGAATGGTTCTGTAAGAGGTGATCTGATCTAAGTTCCCTATCCCAGCCCCAAGGAAGGCCCAGGTAGTCTTGAAGGGGAGTGTTCCAATAGTGGGGACCTGAGAGATTCAGGAGGTGTAGCCTCTGCTCTCAGGGACAACACCAGTTCTTCCTACTCAACACTCCACTACCACCCACCCCCCAGGTTCCCCCCCAGGTCCCCCCCACTCAGTTCCTCCCTCTACTAGAGCCCCAACCCACATACCTGGGAAGCTATCTCTAGCCTTCTAGAGCTTAAGCCCAGACTTGAAGCTGGATGGATAAGGCTGGCTAAACCCAGGGCCTCTCCTGGCAGGTGCTGTCTGTGGACATGCCTGCAAATACTTTGTGAATGAATGGATTAAGTAGAGTGGAAATCTCACTGAGCCCAGTCTCTTTACCTATGATGATGCTCTGACTCAAAGCATGAGAGGAGTACAGACAGGACATAGCCTTACATACATGCCTACATTAGTCAGGTTTCTTTTTATAAGGCAGGCTCTGAGTTACTGGGAAAGAAGCTTACATCCCCTAAGTGGAGGTCTTGCCTGGCACACCTTGAAGCTTAAATCTGCAGGTCTGAGGAGCTGGTGAGGAGGTAGGAGACAGAGACTCTTAGAAGAATTAGGGTGCTCTGAACTTTCAGGCTAGAGTCTGGATTTGAGAATCCTAGGTTCTAAAGGTTTCTGCCATGAGCTCGTGCTAGGCAAGAGTTAGGAGATAGAACCTTGTAGGATCCAGACACAGTACTGCCAAGGCAAGAGATAATAAGCTAGGCAGGTCAGTGATTACCTCAGGGATAATCAAGATCCAGCCCTACTCTTTCCTTCAGTCCAAAATCCCCCTTTCTGGTCCTGTTCAATGGTGGTGGAAATGAAAGGTGACCCTAAGCCGGGCGGTGGCCTTTAATCCCAGCATGTGGGAGGCAGAGGCAGGCAGATTTCTGAGTTCCAGGACAGCCTGATCTACAGAGTGAGTTCCAGAACAGCCAGGGCTCCAAGAGAAACCCTGTCTTGAAAAACCTAAAAAAAAAAAAGAAAAAGAAAAAGAAAGGTGACCCTAGACCTGTGTCCGGTTGTAGGGTGAGCTAGCTTGTTTCTTCAGCACGTAGGCTTTATTCTACCAGCTGGCACATCTCTGTCCTTCACAGCTAAATACAGACCCCAGACCCTTTTCACAGACCTCCCACAATTTCCACAGCATTCCTTTTGTGTTTGTGTGTGTGATGCTGTGAATGGAACCAAGGTCATGTCTGCCTCACATAAACACCAAGCTATACCCTGCTATACCCAGCTCCATTCACAGCACAGCAGTGTTTTGTCTTGTGACAGTCTTATTTTGTATCCCAGGCTGGCCTCAAACTCATAGCAAGTCTCCTGCCTCAGCTTCCCCAGTGCTGAGATTGCAGATATAAACCACCATGCTCTGCACACAATGTTCCTTTGAAAACATGTCCAGGGTTGGTGAGATGGCTCAGTGGTTAAGAGCACTGACTGATCTTCCAGAGGTCATGAGTTCAAATCCCAACAACCACATGGTGGCTAACAACCATCTGTAATGATATCTGAAGCCCTCTTGTGGGGTGTCTGAAGACAGCTACAGTGTACTTACATAAAATAAATAAATAAATAAATAAATAAATAAATAAAAATTAAAGAAAACATGTCCAGAAAAAAAGAAAGAAAGAAAGAGCTCTTATTCTCTTGCCTCTAGCTTCTCTCTGCCCCCTCGCCCTTCCCCCCTTCCCTTCCCCCTCTCTCCACGTGGTCATGGCAGGCCTCTACTTCTCTTTCTCCACCATCTTCTTCTGCTTCTCTCCTCCCACCTTTGCCCTTTTCCCTAAATAAATCCCCCCTCGTGGAAAAAAGAAAGAAAGAAAGAAAGAAAGAAAGAAAGAAGAGAAAGAAGGAAGGAAGGAAGGAAGGAAGAGAGAGAGAGAGAGAGAGAGAGAGACAGAAAGAAAGAAAGAAAGAAAGAAAGAAAGAAAGAAAGAAAGAAAGAAAGAAAGAAAGGTAAAAAGAAAATCTGGAAGATTGGGCTGAAGTAGGTCATCCCGTGGCTCTCCCTTGGACATCCCCAGGGCCACCTGGAGGACACCCAAGGCTCAAGATGGGCTTGGGAAGCTGGGAAACACCTTTCGGAAATGGAATGTCTGAGGCAGCTGCTATGACAGAGCTCCTCATCCAGCCAGCAGCCACTGAAGCTTAGGAGTTGATCTCTACAGTCACCACCCCACCCCCACCAGGCCCAGCTGTTGTTTTGATGACTGTGGGGCCAGGCAGATCCAATCCTCAGCCAAGAGCTTCCCAGGAGAGTCTTCTTCAACCTCTGGAGTTGGCCGGATCAGCTCCAGCAGAAGGAAAGCAGCCTCATTCCAGAGGAAGCACTCCTGGGCAGTTTGGCGACCAGCTGGCTCCGTCATTCTGTCTGATCAGGAAAGGAATCAAAGCTGGACACAGATGAAGGCTGGAAAACCCCAAGACACACAAGGCACCCAATAGACTCGACTCAGCCACACACTGATCTATGCTTGAGGCTACAAAATTAACTCAATCCTGGTCTAGGCTGAGCTTTGACCCTGGCTGAGCCACACTGGCAAAACAGTGTGCTGGATCCTTTAAAAAAAAAAATAGTTAGGTCTGGGCATGGTGGCATATGCCTATAATTCCAGTACATGGGAGGTTGAGCCAGGAGGATCATGAGTTCTAGAGTAGCCTAGTTAAATTCATAAAAGATAAAGTAAAAAAAAAAAAAAGTCTGTTACAACTAGATTACAGGTAAATTATAATGAACACATTTTTAATATATTGCTGGGGTTACAAGAAAATATGTCTCAAACTTCCCCCTACCCCCAACAATTAAACATTACAAAAACCTAAACCAACAGACCAGAGAGATGACTCAGGGTGTTAAGGCATTTGTTACCAACCTTGACAACCTGAGTTCTATCCCTGGGACCCACAACTCCTAAAAGTTGTCCTCTGGCTCTCACACACACATACACTGTGGCATACGCACACCCATACGTGTGCACACACACAAAAAAATCTAATAACAAGCTGGAAAGTTGTGGTATACTCCTTTAATTCAAGCACTCAGGAGGCAGAGGCAGGCAGATCTCTGAGTTAAAGGTCAGCCTAATCTACGGAGCGAGTTTTAGAACAGCCAAGGGCTACATAGTGAAAAGTTATTTTGAAAAAAAAAAAAAAGTAATAGCACAAACAGTAAGAAGCAACCAGCGTATTGATGGGAACAGATAGGAAACTAAAGAGCTTTCAGAACACAAGACAGAGAGACATGCTGGGATGTGGAGAGGAGAAAGGGTGAGTATTCTGTATTGGGGGCCATAAACTAGTACCACAAAGGGGACCTAAGCCGATTGGTTGTTGTTGTTGGGTTTTTTTGTTTATTTGTTTGATTTGTTGTTGTTGTTGTTGTCTGGGTGAAACTACTAAAGTCCGTGCCTGTCTTAGGTTTCTATTGCTATGACAAAACATCAGGACCAAAGGGCTAGAGAGATGGCTCAGTGGTTAAAAGCACTGGCTGCTCTTTCAGAGGACCAGGGTTCAATTCCCATCACCCACATGGCAGCTCACAACTGTCTATAAATCCAGGGGATCTGACACATTCACACAGACATAAATGCAGGCAAAACCACCAATGCACATTAAATAAAATAAATAATTAAAAAAACAAACAAGTGGAGCAATGGTACATGCTTTTAATCCCAGCACTCGGGAGGCAGAGGCAGGTAGATCTCTGTGAATTCAAGGCCAGCCTGGTCTACAGAGTGAGTTTCAGCACAGCAAAGACTACACAGAGAAACTCTGATTTGAAAATAAACAGATAGGGCTAGAGAGATGGCTCAGCAGTTAAGAACACTGACTGCCCTGCCAGAGGTCCTGAGTTCAATTCCCAGCAAGCGCATGGTGGCTCACAACCATCTGTAATGGGATCCGAAGCACTCTACTAGTGTGTGTCTGAAGACGGCTGCAGTGTATTCATATAAATAAAAATAAATAAATCTTTAAAAAAAGAAAATAAACAGATAGACAACGTAAAATTCAAAAATAATCAATTTTTAAAATAATTTAAATTTTAAAGATATATCCATGGCTAAGGATATAGCTCAGTGGTAGAGTGCTTGCCTAACATTTATAAGTCCATCTCAGGACTACTAAAAATAAAAATAAATAAGATATTCTATGAAAATAAATAAGATATTCTAGTTCTGGTATGTATGAGGCCCAGGAAGAAGAGGAGATAGGAGACAGGGAGGGGAAGGAGAATAACAATTATGCATACATAGGAACTTGTTAGTACAACTATAGCATGACAAATACAAAGACAAATCTTAAAATTACATTGTAAAATGAGCTCTTTCTCTGCTGCTTGTCTCAAAAGAAAGAACCCTGGTCAGAGAATGAGCTCCAGTTCTGGATACACATTGATACCTGACCCCAAATGCAAGCTGAGTGCTAGGAGCTGTAGAGATGGCTCTGGGTCCTTTAGAAGACCACTGGCTACTCTTTCAGAGGACCCAGGTTCAAGTCCTAGAACCCACATTGCAGCTCACACCTGTTTGTAACTCCAGTTCCAGGGCTTGTGACACCCTCACATAGACACACATGCAGGCAAAACATCAGTGCACATAAAATAAAGATAAATTATATACTAACAGCAACAACACGCTGACCCTGCACTTACACGGAATCACTGATCCCAGATCCTGTCTCAAACCTGATCGGGTAATAGTTTGATCATGGACCCAACTGATCTTTGTCCTGGACAAGGTCATGGCTGACCTTGAAGGACTCAGCTGACCCCACAAGATGAGCCACGAAGTCTGGTTGCTACTTAGCCACTGGAGTTTCTAGAATTATGCATGGTTTGAGGGGCAAAGCTGGCTGCTGACCACGGAGGGGGTGAAGGACAAACGCTTTCCTTAGAGGGACACCTTTTCTCCCTCTTCTGAGGGACCCGGTTGCCATCTCCTGGCGACTTCGAGCACTGCGCTCAGAGCCCCAAGGCAGCCATTCGAGTCATCATCCACTTCTTGGGGATCAAGGGAAGAGAACTGTGAGGTTCTTGGCACCGAGAGACCTCTGAGGTGTCAGACCCAAGCACAAAGTTGTTTCTCCTCGTCCGGGCGGTCGTCGGCCAGATCTTCGCTACTCCTGAGCGTGCGGCGCGGGTCGGGGGTCCTCGCGGGGGTAGGCAGTACAGGGCGTAGTCGCCGGACCAGGAGGGAGCGGGCGGCAGAGGCGAGCACAAGAAGTGGCGGCAAGGAGAGGAATCCAAACACAATGAGCGCCGCCGAGCCGCGGTCTGAGAGCAGCGCTCGGCATCGTGGACCCGGAGCTGGGTGAACCTGTGGACAGTAGAGACGTGCGGTCAGACAGGGAAGCACTAGAGTAGAGTAGTGGTGTGGGAGGACCTGGGCCTGAGGCCTGGAGAACCTAGCTGGGCTCAGGCAGAGTCCAGAAAAAAAAAAGGGTAGGGCTGAAAAGCCTGGAGGTGGAGCCTGGATGGAAATGTGAGAACAGAACCAAGAGAGTTGGTGGTTGCCCAAGGCCAGAGAACCTCCCTGGCTCTCCCAACCCAGTTTTCCTGTCCCCATATGTGCTTCCTTCCATGGCCCTTACCTGTGTTGACAGCTGATATTGAGCTCCATCTGTACTGTCACCAGCTAGCATCATTTCTTTCCATACGTTTCAGAAAGGGATATAGGGACCATCTATGTATAGATCAAGCCATAGTTGGGGGAAGCCTAGCCAAGGTCAATAGGGTTCGGGGAAGGGCTGTGGGTATGAGTGTGTGGGTATGAGGCGTGGAGAGGCACTGAGGTCAGGTGAGTCTTTTCCTATCTCCACATCAACCTCGACGAAGAGGCTCTGGTGCCTTCTGGTACAAAGCTAAGAGGCCTGGGGTGGGGGTGGGAGACAAGACAGCTGTTCCCTGAGTAACAAAGAGCCTTTCTTTCTTTGGCTGCAGCTGGTAGGAGTGTTGGCAAAAGAGAAGGATGCATATGTCTCTGGTTACAAAGGGGCTGGGCTAGAAGTGGGTAGATTCACCTTCAATCCCAAGGACTTGAACCTCCCCGGAACTCTCACTCCCCGGGGACTAACCAATGGATGCTGCTCACCCTTGAGTGGCACAGGAATCCCAGGTAGACAATGGCAGCTGCTGGCAGCAACACCAGTAGGAAGACTGTCCCAGGTAACAGCAGATGGAGCAGGAACCCAAGAAGGGCCTGGCCGGACAACACCAGGGTCCTGAGGCCTCGGTTGGCCAGGATAGGTGCCGGGACTGAGGTGTGGTAATCAGCAGACGTTCTTCGGGGTAGCATGGGTGCTGTGTCTGAGGTAACGCCTTCATCCTCTTCTGTCTCCCTTTCCTGTTCACTCATGTCCTGCTGCAGGCCTTGAAGGATGTTTCCCCCAAGATCACAGAGGTAGGCAGTAGGACTAGCCCCCAACTACCCTAGGCCCAGACTAGAGATCCTTTCACCCTCCCCAGATTCAGTTCACAGCCATCAGATAATAGATGATGTCCAGTTTAGTCTAGCATTGACTATCAGTCTCCAGGGCTACACCTCTGCCACAGTTTTCCCCACTACCTTGTTGGGCCTCTTTGCCAAGCAAAGGCAGGCAGCTCCTATGTGCTCTGGTCAGGTCTTACAGAGCTCTTCCCATCTGAGCACTGGGGCCCTCCTTCCTCTCAGCTCACCCTTTCTCATCTTCCAGTTCTCCCAAACAATGGCTTCATTTCACAGATCTTGGCTATGACAGAAGCCCTGTCAATAGCTGCTATTTAGGAGCAAACTATCAACTCATTTCCCAGCCCTATGCCCTGTACTTCCCCTTAGCTGACACCAGGTGACTTCATGTTGTGGAGTGATTCACAGGATGACAGGGTTGTGCAGTTAGTGCTTACCCACCTCCAGGGGATCTGATGTACTTTTGTCTCTGAGGGTAGTCACATTGAAGTGCACACACACACACACGATTTATTTATGTGCATCTGTGTGAATGTATAAGTCATGTGTAAGTGGGGCCCTAAATGCTAGGGCCCCATTTTTATGGGCTGAATTTAACCTTAGTTCTCAAAGGCCCCCACCTGCTAATATCATCAACAAATACTTTTGGAAAATAAGTTTTTCAGGATAAAAGTAAATTAAAAAGTTAATTAATACAAAAGGGAAAGAAAAGACGTTTTAAATGTGAACTGTGGGAAGACACACTCAAACTACAGAATTTTTCCAGGAATTGTTTTAGGCTTTTTGGTTTCAAAAGAAGACCTGTGTATGCTTGTGAACTATGCTGCTGTCCTGATAGTTTGGCATGGCTCCAACAAGGAAAGCTACAGCTGATGGAAGAGGCCACAGAAGTTCTAGGAAGACAGGGATCCTGTGAAGGGATGAGGGAAGCTGGAGTGAACAGATTTACAGTCTCCCTAGATCCAGTGTAATAGGGGTCTTTCCATCCTCCCATCTCCCCACCCCCATTAAGCTGCATCATGAAAATGGCTTTTTAGCAACAGGGTGCTTGACTCACTCCTATATCATCCTGTGTGGAACGAGGGTGCTGGGAGCTGGAGCCTCAGCTTATCCCTGTAGTTGGACTTTGGCTACTTTGTGGGTTCTTTTTTTTTCTCACCCTTCTCCACCATTCTCCCACCCTTCCAACCCTCCAACACTAGATAAGAGAGAAAGAAGGATAGAGGAGAAAGGAAGTAAACATTATCATTAGATTACTTTCTGTTGATTAGGGGCATCGAATTGTTGGGGCAAGTTTGATCTTCACCATCAAGATATCTAATTTCTTCTTGTTTTTTTCTTTAAGAATGACTACTGAGATGGTTTGTGCCAGGCAGGGGTGGCACATGCCTTTAATCCCAGCACTTGGGAGGCAGAGGCAGGCGGATTTCTGAGTACGAGGCCAGCCTGGTCTACAGAGTGAGTTCCAGGACAGCCAGGGCTACACAGAGAAACCCTGTCTCGAAAAACCAAAACCAAAACCAAAAACAAAAACAAAAAAAAAACAAAAAAAAAGAAAAGAAAAAGAAAGAAAAAAGAAAAGAAAGAAAAAAGAAAAAGAGATGGTATGTGCTCTGCCCAGGGAGTGGCACTATTAGAAGGTGTGGCCTTGTTGGAGTGGGTGTGTCACTGTGGATGTGGACTTTAAGACCCTCATCCTAACTGCCTGGAAGTCAGTATTCTGCTAGCAGCCTTCAGATGAAGATGTAGAACTCTTGGTTCTTCTCCAGCGCTATGGCTGCCTGGATGCTGCCATGCTTCCTACTGTGATGATAATGGACAGAACTTGTATGCCAGCCCCAATTAATTGTTGTCCTTATAAGAGTTACCTTGATCTGTTCACAGCAGTAAAACCCTAAGACAACTACTTAACAAATAACAAACAACAACCCACCAACAACCACCAACAACAATGCCTCTCAGAGCCATAGCTAGCATTTACATACCCTCTGAAAAGTTCCCAGAATTCCAAATGTCACACAATTGCAGAAACTATCTGCAGCTGGCAAAATCACACCCCTGTTAGAGCACAAGGCAAATGTGAAGCAGCCCCATATCTCACACCTGGGGTTAAAATGAAATTATATATTTCTGTGTTTTTTAAAGGAATGAAAGCCAGGCAGTGGTGGTGCACGCCTTTAATCCCAGCACTTGGGAGGCAGAGGCAGGTGGATTTCTGAGTTCGAGGCCAGCCTGGTCTACAGAGTGAGTTCCAGGACAGCCAGGGCTACACAGAGAAACCCTGTCTCGAAAAACCAAAAAAAAAAAAAAAAAGGAATGAAAATTCTCACTACACGTCCCACTATGAATGTTTGTGTCGGTCTAGATCTTGGCTTCTTGTTGACTAGCCTATGAAACATGCTTTTAAGGAGCATCTTCCTTTAGGAGAGAAAGACATTTAAAATGAACAGACTTTGGCCAGTGAAATGGTCCAAAAGGCAGGGGTGTTTGCAGGTAAGCTTGTTTATAACCTGGTAGGAGAAAACTGACTTCTGCAAGTTGTTGTCATCAGACCTCCACTGGGCACGAAACTCCCAACCATGCACAAATAAATAAAATAAATAATTGTTCTCAGGTGCTGGGGGATTAAAGGTGTGTAATAACAAAACCAAGCTAACAAAAAAGAATAATGGACAGACTTCTGTTGAGTGCTAAGATGAAAACAACAGGGTCAGAGGTAAAGATTGCTTCACTTTGGCTGCTAAACCCTTGGGAAGCGGCATCTAAATGGAATGGTGAGCTCCATTGGGCAGGGCCTCAGAGATAGACAGGGGCCCTTCACACAGTTGTTTGGAGACTCTTCCTTGTACCACTTGGAAGGGCTGCTGTTTCCAGGATGAAGAGAGTCCAAATATGTCTCTTGAGACACTTCTTTCTTTGGATAGCTGGAGATAAAAACAGACAGCTCCATGTTGTGCTACTCATTGTTGGACAGTCTCCTCCAGAGAACTACAGGGCTTAGCCATTGGGATCCACTAGCAAGGCCCTGCTGCCCACAACTAGAATCTGGCCAGGTGAGTAACCCTGTTCTTTCTGTTCCAGGACCAGAGTCAAGTGTCCACATGAATGCCTTGTTCCTACAGGCCCCCTTTCTACCTCTAGACATAAGTACTTAACAGCTCCTGTTCCAGAGACATCCTTGCTTGCTTCTGCCCCTTCCCACCCAGACACCTCTTCCCTCTCATGGCCTGCACTAGCCTGTCTTAACCTGTTCTCCAGGAGTTTCCAACCCCACTGTTCAGGTGTCTGTGGTGAACCTTTTCCTCTTTCAAAGCATCTTATTAGAAAAAAGGATAGAACCTTACTGTGTCCCCTCCCCAACAATCTGAACAGGAAGAGAGGTAGTTCCAATCTCAAGTTGGAGTGGGGGCAGGTAGTCTCAGGATACCTGGGGGCAAGTCAGAACATATTAAAGTTTGTGTTATTTGGCAGGAGGGAGGAAGGAGGGGCTGTCATCCAGGGCATGTTCCTGCTTGTCCTTCCCAACCTGTCCTGGCCTTTCTTCCTGGGAGTGTGGCCAAGAGCTTTAGTAGTCAGCAAGGGACCAAAGTGCTCAGGCTAGGGGTGCTACCTGGCAGGCAGAGACTCCCTTCAGGTTACTAAATGAACAGTGTCTAGTGACCTTCACATGGTGCAAAAGGAAGCAGCAGCCCTTTGCCCTGTCTTACTTCCCAATCTAGCCTCCCAGAATGAGACTAGACTAGAAATAAAACAGAGAGAACCAGACTCAACCAGAAGATAGAGCTCCTATGCCAGCTCCCTCTGGAGGTAATTGGAGTCCACAGCCTGTCAGAAGGCTAAAGGACATTTGAGTCCTCCTGGTGGGGTGGTGACATGGTGACAAGGGACAGGTAAGGTAAACCAGCCAGGGGCCTTAGGGTGGATGCAGGTCTCTGCTCTCTCCCAGATGGATTCCAACAAGCTAGAGCAGGAACTACAGTGGATGAAGCTGGTCTGGGAGGAGGAGGAGGCCCCAGCAGAAAAGACAGAAAGACCGCTTACATCTCAGGGCTGGAGTACTCTGTTCCAGACAGTGTGGTGGGGTGCTCCCAGCCTGGTGATGCAGCTGCTGAGGCAAGGTGCCAATGTGGAGGAGAGGTGAGCCTCATGACTAATTAGCTCTAGACTCTTTCTCTTGCTGGGGTTGAACGTCTGGGCAGCATTATGACTTCTTTCGCACCCCACAGGGATCACACAGGTAGGACTCCGCTCCATCTGGCTGTAATGCGAGGGCACGCACCACTGGTTCGCCTACTGTTGCAGCGTGGGGCCCTGGTAGGTGCAGTTGACCACACGGGGCGCACACCATTGCACGAGGCTGCCTGGCATGGGCACTCGAACGTGGCAGAACTATTGCTGCGACGTGGGGCCTCAGCATCTGCATGCTCTCAAACGGGTCTCACGCCCCTGCACGGGGCAGCTGCTCTGGGCCGCACGCTACTGGTTACATGCCTCATGGCGGCACCAGGTTCAGGCCCTGATGTGAAAGATATAAGAGGTTGGACTGCCACACACTGGGCAGCGGCTTGTGGGCAACTGCCGGTGCTGGAGCTGCTGACTGCTGGAGGCAGCGTAGACCTGGATGGCGCTCTTCTGGTATCGGCAATAGCTGGAAGTGCGTCAGCGTTGCGGCTTCTCCTGACACTGGGGGCAAATGTGGACACCCTGGACAGTACGGGAGCCACTGCACTTGGCCTGGCAGCTGGCTTAGGCCACCACCAAGTAGGTCCAGCCTTCATCTGCAATGACTGCGCTCATCCCCTACACTTAACTTCCATAAGCTCTTGGGGAGGAGAGGAACAAAGTGGAAAGATGCTGAAGCACAGGTGGGCAGGGTAGAGGGTGGAGAGTGGAAGGTTTGGGAGCTGAGCCTGTTTCCAGTTGGGCCTTCCTTATATAACTTCCCAGCTCAACCGTACCTGGAGAGGTCTCCCATACCTGACAAGCTCACTTTGTTCTGGTGGTCCATAACAATGTATTAGGTGAATGGATGGGTAGATAGATAGGTAGGTTTTCTGAGACAATATTTTACTATATAGCCTTGGCTGGCTTGAAGCTCTCTATATCGACTAAATTGCTCCTAAACTCCCATAGATACTTCAGCTTCTGTCTCCTGAGTACTGGGATTTAAGGTATGGGCCACCATGCCAGGCAACAAACATCTATGTAAAACACTTGACTGGAGCTCAAGATTAGTTAGGCCCAGAAGGCGCCAGAGGATGGCAGCTTTTGCACAGTGTTGAATTTGATCTAAAAATCTGGGGCTGCTTTAGATTCCATCCCATTCATTCCTAAAAGAAAAAGAGGCTGTAGGAATTGAATGAGGTAGACACCAGGCCCAGATCCTCACCCCTCTGGACAGAGGTAATTTCTCTTATCTTCTTCCTTTTCTTTTCCAGGACATTGAGGTGCTGCTGGGCCATGGGGCAGACCCAAATATCAGGGACAGGAACAACCGCTCTGCACTCCACAGGGCTGCTACTGGTGGATATCTATGTGTTACACAGCTGCTGGTGGCTAAGGGCATTGAAGTAGATGCTCGAGACTCGCTGGGCCTCACACCTCTGCACTATGCTGCTCGGGAAGGCCATGTAGAAGTTGTCAGCCATCTCCTGGACAGTGGTGCACAAGTCAATGCAGCTGGCTGGCTCCACAAGACTCCTCTGCACCTTGCTGTGGAGTGTAGCCAGAGCACCACTATGGAGCTTTTGCTGAGCCGAGGAGCCAACTCTACCTTGATGACACAGTGGGGTGAAATGGCCCTGATTCCATAGGGTGTCTGCCCCAGGCACTGCCTGGTTCCCTGTACTAACCAATCTTCTTAGAAACTACAGAAAGATAAGAAACGTAGGGCTGTACTTCTAACAAAATTAAGTGTTTGGTTATAGAGAATATTTTTTTGTTAAGATTTATTTACAAAGAATGCTACGAATTATATCTTGTTTACCTAACAAAAGGATTATAATTCTGCCAGGCAGGTAAGATAACAATGGTTAACAACTTAAAAAACAAACAGGGTTATTTTGAAATAACTGTGACAATATTTCTTTGCTGTGTAAATCTCCCATCTGTTCAAAATGGTCACATTCGCAGTTTCTGGCTCTGTAAAACATGTTTAAATGCTTAAAATGTAAGTTGGTGCTGGAACCTAAATGAGAGTTACAGATGACAGTGTACATGGAATGTTATAGCTCAAAATCTACATAAGTTGCAAAGAATTTCTGTTCAGGGGTGAGGTCTCTTTGGGTGTTAGTCAGAACCCCATTATTAAAGCCCCTGCCCCATTAGTCCCTGAATTCCTGAAGTAAATTCATGGTTGTTGGTAGTGGTGCAGTTAACCTGCTGGCTCACTGAGAGCCACAGTCCCTACCATCCCTAAGTTTCCTTCTGTGAGGCTAAGCTTTTTTGACCATAATAGGACAAGAAGATTCCTGACTCCTCCTTCTTTGGAGAGACCACTTCTTCTTGGAAAGAGAAGATGTCGATGGTGACTTGTTTTCTGTCCTGAGGAGTATAACTTCTTAGCTCCAGCCTCTTCCACATACTGGTGGGGTTGAGTCTTGGCAACTTATTTGACCAAAACCTCATGGTTCCACCTCTGTCTGTTCACCGTGGGGGCTCCCTCTTACCCCTGCTTTATGTGAAGATGTTCTGTTTACATTTGTCTTTTTTTTTTTTTTTGGTTTGGTTTGGTTTGGTTTTTCGAGACAGGGTTTCTCTGTGTAGCCCTGGCTGTCCTGGAACTTACTCTGTAGACCAGGCTAGCCTCGAACTCTCGAACTCAGAAATCCACCTGCCTCTTCCTCCCAAGTGCTGGGATTAAAGGCGTGCGCCACCACCGCCCGGCTTACATTTGTCTTTCATATTAGTTTATTTTCTTATCTCTGTAATAAGATACTTCAAAGCGTGACTTTTGGCTCATAGTTTTAGAACAGTCCAGTCTATAAATAAGGCTCAGTTGGTAAAATGGTTGCTTATCATGCAAATGTCAATGAGAACTCCTAGAAGGAAGCTATGTTGCCGGGCAGTGGTGGTGCACGCCTTTAATCCCAGCACTTGGGAGGCAGAGGCAGGTGGATTTCTGAGTTCGAGAGTTCGAGGCTAGCCTGGTCTACAGAGTTAGTTCCAGGACAGCCAGGGCTACACAGACAAACCCTGTCTCGAAAAACAAAACAAAACAAAAAAAGAAGCTATGTATACCTGCAAAGGCTCAACTGCATTGATGTAGAGATGTTGGAACATTGCTAGTCCAGATTACTTTACCTCAAACTAGCTTTAGCTCCTGAATAGCCAGCTATTCCTTGCCCACCTCTATGTTAGAACTAACAACCTGTGAATAACAGGAACATTTTGGAATTAACTTAGTAGTCCACTAGCTTTGTAGAGAGAATCTCTTATAAGCATCACCTGTTAATAAAAAAAAAGCTTATGGCTGATGAGCTGAGACAGGAAATAGGTGGTGAGACATCCAGCATGGATAGAGAGGATTCTAGGAAATAGTGAAAGGCAAGGGGGAGATTCACCCTGGAATGCTGAGGAGACAGATGTAAAACAAAAACAAAAACAAAGAGAGGAAACCAACCACGTAGCTGAACCCAGGTTAGAATAAAGGGGTAATAAGAGCAAGTCAGAGAACAAACCAATGCTTATGGCCTAGGCATTTAATGTATATATAAATATATAATATATAAAAATTTAATTATATACAAATAATTAGTCTCAGAGTCATTATATTTCTGGGAGTTAAGTGGTCAGGAGGAAAAACTTAATTTTTTACAGATGGGGCATACAATACAAATCTTTTAATTTCACATTCAGTTATTAGACAGTGTCATTATTACAGGGAACTTATGAGAACATAGGAAAACCATAAAGGTTCCACCAACCCCAAAACTAAAAATATCATCAGATAGCATCTGAGGCCCGTAGGAGGGAGAGCTCCCCGCATCTTGCTGTAAACGCCTTTTTGACATTTCCACCAATGTACTCAGAAATGTCTTGATTTATGGCTTTCTATGTTCTGAGAAAACCTTTAGGAAGCTGGGCATGGTGATGTGGTACACACTTTTATTTTTACTTATTTGTTTTGTTTTATTTTGTTTTGTTTTTCAAGACAGGGGTTTTCTATGTAGCCCTGGCTCTCCTGCAACTTGCCCTGTAAGCCAGGGTGGCTTTATTTTTTATTTCAGACACAATTTTATTTTATAGTTTAGGCTGGCAGGAACTCATTGCAAACATCCTGTCTTGGGCTCCAGAGCACCAGAGTTACAGGTGTAAATCACTATGCCCAGTTAGGAAAGCTGTTTGTTTGTTTGTTTGTTTGTTTGTTTGTTAAGACAGGGCTTTTCCATGTAATAGCTCTGGCTGTTCTGAAATTCTCTTTGGAGATCAGGCTGCTCTTCAACTCACAGAGATCTCCCTGCCTCTGTCTCCTGAGTGCTGAGATTAAAGGTATGTTCTCCAACACCTAGTTCAGAAAGCTCTTCTTAAAGTAAAATGCCAAGCAAATGTGGAAGGGATGGGAAAGTCAGAAAATCACCAGTGAATATTCAAATTAGTGGGCATGAATCTGATGAGGGACAGAACATTTATATCATCTCAAAATGCCAAGGCCATGGACAAGTGTTGCTTAAACATCTTGTTCAAGATAGCATCTATTTCCCAATTGCCCACCATAGCTAGTAAGATCATGGAAACTGCTCGCTTCCAACACCACAGCATCTTGTCTTGTTCTTGGGCTATCTTGGCTTCAGAACTATTGGGTTTGTGATGTTATAACAGACCCCCATCTCCTTTCCTCTTCCGAGGGTGCTATGCACTATACTTCAATGGTATCTTAATCAGGAGGTAAGGACTAACGTGACAGATGCTGGTACAATTGACTGAATTCACAGATTTCTAGCACCAGATACTGAGGACACAATATAGTTTCTGTGTCAAAACTGTATACCCTTGTCTCAAAAGAACAAAACAAAACAACTTGATTCTAAGCATGAGGGAATAGGTAAACTCAGATTGAAGACTACAGTTGTTGGACTTAACTACGAGAGAGAGAGAGAGAGAGAGAGAGAGAGAGAGAGAGAGAGAGAGAGAGAGAGATATTAAACAAGCATCAAGGGCAGTGAATAAATCAGCTGGACTGACTCCTGATCAGAAAGAAAAGCTATAAAGGACATCCAGCAAAAGTTGTCTATGGAGCCTAGACAAGGTCAAGGTTACTTAACCTTTTCCAACCATGACTTTTTTCACTAGAGAAAATTTTTATATGATTCTGGGTGTTTTGAAATTAATATGCCTTCCCAGTGAAAAACTACTCTAGCTAGCACTTAGAGATAATAAGGAAAAACTTTTTAGTAATAGTGTATGACTTGTTCTGGGTAATGCATAAATCCAGCCAGCTAATATAGTTTCATGGCCTCAAGTAATACTTTGAGCTTAAAATTAAACGTGTTTTGCAGCAACAGAAGTTCCAAGGATTGGTTGTTTGGACAAGTGGAGAGATTTATAATGTAAAACTATTATCATAGTTATGTCTAGACATACCAGACTTCTTTTCCCAGACAATTGTTAACTAGGTCATCTTTCCTGCCTAGCAGAATTATGATCTTCTGGATAAGAGAGCCAGGACTTAATGGTGGCCCTTATCCAGTTCTGTCCCTTTGAACTGTCCCATAATGGCATGCTCTTTGATATGGGAATGGGCCCAGTGGGCAACTGTGAGTCAGGGCTGTCTCATTTTGTTATGGGAATAGCAGCCAATTGCTGCTAATCTTAGTGGACAAATCTTTGTTTTTAACAAAATTATTTTTATTTTAATATTCTATGTGGCTGGGCAGTGGTGGCGCACGCCTTTAATCCCAGCACTTGGGAGGCAGAGACAGGCGGATTTCTGAGTTCGAGGCCAGCCTGGTCTACAGAGTGAGTTCCAGGACAGCCAGGGCTATGCAGAGAAACCCTGTCTCGAAAAAACAAAACAAAACAAAAAAATAATAATATTCTATGTGTATGGGTATTTTGCCTGCATGTATGTATGTCTGTGTAGTTAGTGCTTTCAGGGACCATGAAGGTCAGAAGAGGGTATTGAATCCCGTGGAAATAGAGCTAAAAACAGTTGTGAGCAGTCATGTGGGTGGGGGCTGGGAATTGAACCTAGATCCTCTGGAAGAGCAGAAAGTACTCTTGACTACAGATTCATCTCTCCAACCCTGCTAGTGAACAAATCTTAACAGAAACATATTTGCAAAAACGTCTTTTTTTTTCCCCTTTGCTTTTGGTTTTTCAAGACAGCCTTAGCTATCCTGGCACTCATCCTGTAGACCAGGCTGGCCTGGAACTCAGAGATCCACTTGCTTCAGTCTCCCAAGTGCTGAGATTAAAGGCATACAACTCCATTGTCCAGTTCCATAAAGTGTAGCTGCCCTTTGCTTCTTTGTGGGTTCTTCTTTTTCCCACCCACCCTTTATCGCCTTGGTTTTACCTCCTATCACTAGAAAGGACAGAAAAAAGGACAGAGAGAGAGAGAAGAGAGAGAGAGAGAGAAAGAGAGAGAGAGAGAGAGAATCCCTGAATCTAATTTTTCCTCTTGTTTCTTACTTGAGCATGACTACTGACAAACCTCAGCCACCCCCTTGAATGACCAACAACTACCAACCCTGCCTCTAGGGGCCCTAGCATTTATATAATCCTCTGAGAACTACCCAGAATTCCAAATGTCACACAATCACAGAAACTATCTACAGCTGGCAAAACCATGCCTCTGCTAGAGTACATGGCAAATCATAGTCAGCTGCTGCAGACAGCCCAAAGCAGCCCCTTAACCCCACACCTGGGATTAAAGCAAAAACACATTCATATAATATTTCTGTGATTTTTTTTTAGAAACCAAAATTGTATAGAGAAACTTGTGTGCAATGTATGGGAGTATCACCTGTCAGTGAAATGCTGTTGTCTTATCAGCTTAGGCAGGAAATAGGGAGATGGAAGTTCTGGTACAGAGACAGGATTCTGAGATAGAGTCAGGCATGGTGAGGATTCACCCTGAACCCTCAGGAAGATGGTAACTAGCCATGTGGCACGACTTAGGTTAATTAAAAGGAATAATTGAGTTATGAGCTGGTGGAATGGAGCCAAAACTATTGGCCTAGGCATTTATTCATATATAAGAGTCTCGGAGTCATTATTTTGGGGAACTTGGACGCAGGTGGAAAAGCCCATATATACACAAAATTCCAGAATTCTCACTACAGTAGAGTTAATGTTTTTTTAAAAAATTATTATTTTGTGTGCGAGTGTATGGCTGTGCACCATTTGCATACAGTGTCCTGGAGGCTGGAAGAGGGTGTTGGATCCTTGGAACTGGAGTTGTGGATGGTTATGAGTCAACATATGGGTGCTGGGAATTGAACTTGTGTTCTCTGCAAGAACAAGTGCTCTTAACTACTGCACATATCTCCAGTCCCAGTAAACATAAATTTTAATTTTGTTAGAAGTACACATTTTTTTCCTTTCTACAGTTTCTAAAAGCTCTGGTTAGTATGCTACTCATCCTTGACCACTCCCTTAGCTAAATTCTACTGTATGCAGCTTAATATTTTCTAAACAAGTTTAGTACATTCTTTATAACATTGAGTTTCCAGTTTCACCTACAGGCGTAAATGTATAGAAAATAAGTCTATAAATCAAACTTATAATACCATACAGATATTTGTTTTTATCAATTGTTTCTCTCTCTCTCTCTTTAAAAGATTTATTTATTTATGTATGTACTACAGACACACCAGAAGAGGACATTAGATTCCACTACAGATGGTTGTGAGCCACCAGGTGGTTGCTGGGAATTAAACTCAGGACCTCTAGGAAGATCAGTCAGTGCTCTTAACCACTGAGCCATCTTTTCAGCCCCCTGTTTATTTTTTTATTTTCAGCATCTCACTGTGTCTCCATAGGTGGCCTAAAACTAACTATGTAGACTAGTCTGGCCTCCAATGCACAACAGAGATTTGCCTACATCCATCTTCTGAGTACTAGGCTTAAAGGCCTCTGCTATCAAACCTGATTATTTTATTTTAAAGATATTTTTTTCTTGTATATGTATGTATGTGTGTATTCCTACCTGAGTGGGATATAGACACTGAAGTGGCCACCTTCTGTAGCCAGGCAGGACTTCCAGAGGAGGGAGTGGGACATCATCCCACCCACAAAACCTTCAATCCAAAATTTGTCCTGCCTAAAAGATGTGCAGGGATAAAGATGGAGCAGAAACTGAAGGAACAACCAATCAATGACTGCCCCAACTTGAAACCCACCCCATCCATGTGAGAGAGCCCACCCCTGACACTGCTAATGATACTCTGCTATGTTTGCAGACAGGAACCTGGCATAACTGTCTCCTGAGAGGCTTCATCCAGCAGCAAACGGAAACAGATGCCAAACATCAGGTAGAGATCAGGAGTCAGGGATAAAACTGAGCAAGCTAGAGGAGTCAAGGACACCATAATAAGACCTACAGAGTCAACTAACCTGGGCCCACTGGGGCTCACAGAGACTGAACCACCAACCAAAGAGCATGCAGGGGCTGGACCTAGGCCCCCTATACACTTGAGGCAAATGTGCAGCTTGCTGTTCATGTGGTTCCCCTAACAAGTGGAACAGGGGCTGACCTAGACTCTGTTCCCTGCCATTGGATCCCCTTCCTATTGGACTGCCTGGTTGGGCTTCAGTGGGAGAGGATGTGCCTAGTCTTGTTGGGACTAGATGTCCTAGGGTGGGGTGGTACCCAAGGGGGGCTCCCCCTTCTCTGAAGAGAAGGGGAGTGGGTGATAGTGGGAGGGTTTTGTAAGGGTGAGACTGTGAGGAGAGGGTGTTGCAGTCTGGATGTAAAGTGAATAAAAAAATAAATTATTGGGAAAAAAGAAAAAAAAAACTTCCAGGAAAGCTTGAGAAACACTCAGAGACACACATTTACAAACAAAACCCATAAAAACTCAAAATCAGAAACCATAGTTGTTTGGTTTCAAACCCCGGGGCAAGGGATTGAGTTGCATATTTTATATATCAAAGGAGACCTGGCCTCCAGGTTCTCCCAGCATCCCTCAGACCCTACATGACATACCCTGGCCCCAACCTTAAACTTTCCAGCCCAGGGGCTGGACTGTCCTTCTGCCAGAGCTTCCTCCCTATATAATCCAGACATTTGGTCACTCCTTTTCTCTCTTAATCCTTCGGGCCAGTGAACTCACTCGAGAGGAGCTTCCCAATAATCCTGCCTTTAATATGTTCTAATCTGGCTTGAATTGGCTCATTTCCCCTGTGAAGAAATAGCCTATCATCAATAATATATAAGCAGAAGAACAGTAAAGTTAAACAAAAATGCTCAAACAAAACAATATGAGACAAAAAAAATCTCCCAAAATACCTTTAAATTTGTTTTCTGTGGCCATCTAGGAGTGGGGCCTGCCCTTAAGGTGTGGTTTATATATCTTGTAAGACTCCCCTAGAAAACTATTTATTTTTTATTTTTTATTTTTTTTAGGAAGAGGTGGTAATTGGAGATAGCTTCTTAGTTGGAAGTGAGAGTTCATGTCTACTTCCCCATCTGGGACCTGACAGACATTTGTTTTACTTTGTTGTTTTTGAGACAGCATTTCTCTGTGTCCTGGCTGCCCTGTAGGTACTCTGTAGACCAGGCTGCCTCAAACTCACAGGTATCTACCTACCTCTGAGTGCTGAAATTAAACGCACAAGCTGCCACGACCTGGCTCAGACTTTGTTCATTTTGGTTTTTTTGAGACAGGGTTTCTCTGTTTTAGCCCTGGCTGTCCTGGCTAATCTCAAACTCAAAGATCTACTTTCCTCTGCCTCCCAAGTACTGGGATTAAAGGTGCGAGCTGCCGCCACCACTACCTGTGTTAGCATGTTATCATTCCGTCTATCCTACCTTCTAGGTAGGCCTGGCTTGCTATAAAAGGTCTTCTCTTTGCTCTCTCTGACCCTTTTCTCTCTCCCTTCCCTCTTTCCCTTTCTCTCCATGTGTTCCAGCAGACCTCTTTTTTCTCTCTCTTCTCTGTCCTCTCCCTCCCTCTAGTCCTTTTTGATCCGCTTCCATGCCCCCAAATAAACTTCATTTTATACTAAGCCCATCATATGGTTGGTACTTCAGGTGGGAGGGATGCCTCAGCATGGATCCGATGAGGACCCTTTTCCACACCATACCACCCTCTGCAGAACATATCACTGGTTGTACAAAACATATCAACCTGGCCAGACATTTTTTTAAAATTTATTTTATGTATATGAGTACACTATAGCTGTCTTCAGACACACCAGAAAAGGGCATCGGATCCCATTACAGATGGTTGTGGGCCACCATGTGGTTGCTGGGAATTGAACTCAAGACCTCTGGAAGAGCAGTTAGTGCTCTTAAGCACTGAGCCATCTCTCCAGCCCCAGACATTAATTTTTAGATCAGTGTGTTTATGCCTCCAAAGAGCAAGGGTTAAAGATGTGTACTACCATCCCATCATTAGTTTTTATTTTATTTAGTTCATATGTATTTTGCCTACATGTACGTATGTATGTACACCACACATATGCCCAGTACCCAGGAAGTTGGGAGGATGTGTTGAAGCTCCTAGAACTGAAGTTACAGATGGTTGTAAGCTGATATGTGAGTGCTGATAACATGGGTCCTTCGAATTGGCAACAAATGCTTTTAACCAGAGTCTTCTCTCCAGCCCTCAGATATTTATTGTAGAAACCAGTGAGGTGGCTTACTAGGTAAAGGTATTTGGTGTCTAGTCCGACAACTTACGTAAACCCCAGAATCCCCCAACAAATTGTCCTCTGATCTCTACATACCTGCTCTGGCTTGCTCACATGTGCCCACTCACACTATACACACACACACACACACACACACACACACACAAACACACATGAAAGGGCAGGGGAGAATTAAGACCTAGAGAGATGACTCAGCAGGTCAAGAACCAGAGGACCAGAATTTGTTTCCTGGGACCTACATGGTAGAAAAGAACCAACTCCCTCTGGGAAATTGTCTCCTATACAAGAGTCTATATTCCTGAACCTCCCTCACTTTTGGGTGGAATAACCAATCTTGTTCTTGTCAGAATGTGAAGCCAACCTCCCACCAATGGCTTGAAATGCAATCACCACCTACATCAGGGAGAAAAGAGACCATTTTGGCAAATGTTTTCACTGGCTAGGTTCAGGTTCTAGTGCATCCTTACTGCAAAACGACATCATCTTGCCAAATTACTTTCCCTTTGTGCAACACTCGAGAGTATTTTTTTTTTTTTTTACCCTCTGGTCTCTATATGTCCTCCAACATCAATAAATAAATCTATACATTCATTTTTTGTTTCTGTTGTTTGTTTTAGTTTTTTGAGACATGTTTTTCCTGCTTCTGCACTCCAAGTGCTGAGATTAAAGTAGGCACCACCAGCCTAGAGTTGTTTGAAGCAGAATCATTCTATGTAGTTCCAGCTCTCCTAGAACTCTCTATATAGACCAGGCTGGCCTACAATTCACAGAGATCATCCTGCTTCTGCCTCCCATCTACTAGGATTAAAGGCTTTTACCACCATGGCAAAAGATTTTTTTTTCATCCCATGTACATGGGTGTTTTGCTTGAATGCCTATCTGTACACCTCAAGTGTGCAAGTTGGCTGAGGCCAGAATAAGATGTCAAATCATTTAGCACTATAGTTGTGAACAATGTTCTCAAACTGCTGAGCCTTCTCTGAAGCTCCTGTAAATAACTTTTGGGGTTTTTTTTGGGTGGGGGAGGGGTGCGGGGGAGGTGTTTTGCGATAGGGTTTCTCTGTGTATCCCAGTTCTGCAACTCGTCCTGTAGACCAGGCCGGCCTCGAACTCAAGAGATCCACCTCCTTCTGCTTCCTGAGTGTTTGGATTGACCATCTGGCTTGGTAGCCAAGTTCTTAGTCAGAGCTTTACTCTGAGTAAAGCTGGTAAATTCTGCTGTTCTTAGTCTTCATCTCGGTAGCGCTTGGATCTCCCACAACTCCGGGAGCTCAGCCCTCCAGCCCCGGGAGCTCCCGGAGCATCCCTGCTGGAGGCTGGGTTTCATCCCCAGGACACATCTTCAGGACAGTAGACACCTTTGTTCATTTGAGACTGTGAGTTAGACTGACTGTCTTTTGAATGGGTTTACTTGATTTAATTTTACTTTCATTTAGGGTCAATTGATGTCCACACAAGAGGGTTCTTTGGTCGTTTCTGTAAGTTTCTGATACCAGCTGTAACTAGTCACCTGCGTGCGGACCATCTGGCCCAACGGAACTCAGGGAGTAAGTCTGGAGGCGATCCGGAAGCCAGTGCTCGCACACACCCGGGGGGCGGGCCTTTCTGACCGTTGACCCGGAAGAACTTATGGCAGCCCCTCGGGATACGGGAATCCATCATGGTCTTCCTTACGACGCGGCTCTGGCTGCGGAACCGTCTCACTGACCGCTATTGGCGGGTTCAGGAGGTGCTGAAACATGCTCGGGTGAGTGCGCGTGTCGGGGTCCCAGGGGGACACGGATGAAGTGCTGCTCTGCCCTCCGGACACCCTTCTTCCTTTTTCTTCATCCAGCATTTTAGGGGAAGGAAGAATCGCTGCTACCGGCTGGCAGTCAGGGCGGTGACCAGAGCCTTCGTTAAGTGTACGAAGTCCCGCAGACTTAAGAAGCGGAACCTGAGGACCGTAAGCGCAGCCCCTGGCAGCCCGACCCCCAACCCCCAGCTTGTCCTTCATCTCCCTAGAGCTCTCTTCCACACCCGGCTTCAGGAGCTCAGCCCTCCATGCCCCGGAGCTTGGCCTTCTGTATGCACAGGACGTTGGCTTTCATCCCCAGGGAATTTCCTTTACATCTTTGGACAAAAGCTTTGTGAAGTGTTTTCTTTTTCTTTCTTTCTTTCTTTTTTTTTTTTTGTCGTTTGCGAAACTGCACTTGGGGGCCTGGGTCAATAGTTCTTGTAAGTTCTTATGAGCTAAGTCAACAGGGCCATAAGAAATGTCATTTCTGACCTTGACAGTAAGAAAGTGTTCCCTAAAGGCTCAGCAGATAAGAGGACATGCTGGTCTTCAAAACTGCCTAGACTTCTAGCTTCAAGGAATCTGACTCATTTTGGTCTCCACGTGCACCCACTCACACACATCGTCACACGACATACCCAATACAAATTAAAAAAAAAATACAGGACTCCATAACCTGAATGTGAGTACAGCACGATGGTGCGTTTACTGTATGGACAGTGTTATTTTGGGCTTCTGTTCTGTTCTCAGCTGCACAGGCTTTTGGAGTAGGGTGGTGCTGCCCCAGGACCTGGTGATTTGTTTAGGCCCAAAGTGTGTTGTGGTATTGTGAACACATGGGAATGTCCATTTATGGGAAGTGAGCATTTACTATCACTTATTAGGGCCTGGATAAGTCCTGGTTACCCTGAGATTATTATTATTATTATTATTATTATTATTATTTTTAAGAAATGCACACTTTAAAGGACTTACTCTGAACCTCTGAATCAGGCTCTGGAAGGAGAGCCGAACAATTCGTGTTAACAAACTTCCCAGGATTCTAATGCAGGAACTTTAAGGAGTACTGAACCTTTGTAAAGAATGCTTAAAAGAGCTGCCCCCACTCCCAGCACAAAATAAAAACAAAACCTACTGATACCTAATGTGTAAGAACAGAGGCATATACTGGTTATACTGAAGAAACCCACAATTGCTCGTTTTCTAGAAAAAGTCACTTTGATTCATTCTTCTAGATTTGTCTGTGCCTTTCCAGACAGATGTTAAGGTGTTTGTCAGTGTGTAGCACAGACTCGACTAATCCAGTCAAGCCAGATCTTCTAAGAACCCTCTCTCTCTTCAAAGATTTGAGTTTGCTGTGTTCTTATGTCTGCCACAGAATTCAATCTTTGTCTTATTGGTACCTACAAATAGTTTGCAGTGGCTGATGTCCTTGTCTATTTTGAGAAGAAGACAGTACTGAGATTGAACAAACCTAGGGCCCTGAACATGCTAGGCATGTATTCTCTTGTGTGTGCATGTACTCCTGCATATGCATGAAACTGGAGGCTAGAGGGTAATTTTTTGTGTTCCAAGTATTGAGCGCACTCAGGTCGTCAGGTTATGACACATTAGTATGAACCATCTCTGTGGCATATGAATTTCGGATCCCTACCCATTTTTATATGCATGTGTGGTGTATAGAGGTCAACTTGAAGAGTTAATTACTCAGCTATCACCTGTTTTGTTTTTGTTAGTTTGTTTTTTGAGATGAGGATTCCAATTGGGACCTGAACATCCTAGGGTTCGTGGCCTCCAAGCTTTAGGGAAATCAGATGTCACAGAACGCTTCTTTAAGTTCTGAGTCTCAACTTGAACTCATGCTATTGCCCAGGCTTGTAGTCATGCCTCAGCTATACTGGGGGCAGGAGTTACAGAGCTACCTTACCAGACCTAGCCTTGCCTGTCTGCTTGTCTTTCTTTCCCTTCCTTCCTTCCCTCCTTCCCTCCCTCCCTCCCTCCCTCCCTCCCTCCCTGTCTGTCTGTCTTTCTCTCTCTCTCTTTCTTTCTTTCTTTCTTTCTTTCTTTCTTTCTTTCTTTCTTTCT